>NW_027069853.1:146758-150968 GCF_002906115.3 Quercus suber | reverse complement strand
ATGTCGGACGGAGCAAGGAGGCTTACAATAAGAGAGTTCCTCCATTGCTACCGTCCAGACGAAATAGATAAGTCAAGGGGTATGTACAGCTTCGTCCCTAGGAGTCCCGTTCTGAAAGTCATCTATGAGACCCCGGACTCAAATAGGGATTGGAAGAGTCGTTACTTCTTTATGGAAGGAGACGACTGGATGAGTCATCCAGGGGAGACGGACTTCATGCCCGTCGACACAGTTGGGGCATTTTAAACTCATCTGGTATGGTCCGTCGTAAACCACTCCGTTTACTCATGTAACTTGTGATGTTTCTAACCTCCGTCTTCTATTTTGCAGTTCGACGGCGTCCCCAAGTTACACTCGAGGAATTCAGTTTCCTTGAAAAAATTTTTTCCAAGACAACACCAGAGGAGAGGACGTGGGCCAAGCTCGTCAACCTCGATACTATCCATGGTATTGCGACGGTCCTGAACCCACCCCGGCGGCCTTAAAGTACGAGAAAACGACCCGTCTGCGTAAGTCCGTCCACCTTATGCCCTTTTCACTTCTCTTTTTTTTTATCATTACTATGCTCCATAAATCCGTCATCCTTTTTCAGAGATGGAGGATGCCAAAAGATGAGCGGCCATAAGACTTCAAGCCGCGAAGAACAAGCAGGCCGGGACGGACCCCATGGGGACGGGCTCTAGTAGGCCCTCTCTTAAACGGAAGCTGCCGTGAAGAGCGACCGTCCGCCTAAGCAGCCCAAGGTCCCTTTGACCCGGTACTCGGCTTGATGGCGAGGGGAGTAAGTCAGCACCTCCGTCCAAGCACGACAAAGGCAAGGGGTTGATGACGGGTCAGCCAGGTGAGCAGAAGAAACCTCCCGTCTTGCTCCGTGAAGATTCCAAGTATGCCTTGGAAGGATGTCGTCGATCATCCTACCGACGACTACGAGGATCTTGGAATCACTCGACGGAGGCGATGGGAGAGACGGGCCTCTTCAGCATCGCCAGTAATAATCCGTCATCCTGATTCATCCGTTCATTACTTTTTGTCTTATGTTTTGCTAACTTATTTCGTCGACCTCAGGCTATGATCATGACGGGGCCTCATGGGACGGTGTCTCAACCATGAGACGACCATTGGCCGACTCCGTGAGAAGGCAAGATGACGGAGGGGGAACTGCTTGACCTGAAAGCTTGGAAGTCACCCAGGAGAAGAAACTGAGGATGGCCGAGACGGCCCGGGATGAGGCCGTTCAGATGGTGGAAAGGCTGAAAAAAGATTTAGTGGACAAAGACAATGAAGTCCGTCATGCCAGGGAGGACGCCGTACGCGAGTAACTGTGACTCACCGAGGTTATCGCGGAGCTGAGTCTGGTTTACAATGATGGGTTCGATGATGCCCTCCGTCAGGTGAGGAGGTTGTATTCAGAGCTAGATTTGTCCACCGTCTCCGTCTCAGCCCCGGAGCCGTCCACTGCCCAGCCTGCTCAAACGGAGGATACTGACGCTCTTTTTGATGAGGACGGCATCGTCCGTGAGCTCCATTGGACCATACTGCTGCGGACAGCAAGGCCAAAGATGCTGGGGACGTCCAGATGAAGAAGGAGACGGAGCTTGATTATGTCAACTCACTTTTGTAATAACTTAGTTTTTTTTTTTTTTTTTTTTTTTTTTTTTTTTTTTTGTAAGTGTGAACAATTCATAGCACCAGTCATGTTTTACGGGGTTTATTTATACACTGACCGTTCAGCATGTTTTATATAATGGGTCCGTTGACCTTCTGTTTTATCTCTGTGGAATGCATTTAGGGATGGCAATTTTATACCCGGCCGCGGGTACCCGCCGGCCCGACCCTAATGGGCCGGGTTTTACCCGGTCCGATTAGAAATAGGGTCGGGTATGGGTTTAAAAAAAAAACCCGAAGCGGGTCCGGGTCGGGTCGGGTTTTTTAAAAAAAAACGCCCGAGACCCGACCCAGTAAAACCCGGTTAATTGAAATGACTTAAATACCCTCATATATATAATAACTAAATTTCTTACCCTAATGCTCATTTCTTCTGCACTCACTCCCTAAGCACAGCAGCCTCCCTACACTCTCTCCCTCTCAATCCGACACAGCGTCACAGCCCCTACACTCCTCACCCTCACTCCACCGTGAACCCAGACGGCCTCACCTCCTCACACAAATCACAACACCACCGTCACAGCCCCTACACAGCTGTCGCCGTTTTTCTTCGCCAAGTCGGAGCTGTCATCTCTTTTCTTCAGCAAATCGGAGCAAATCGGAGCATCAGCCTTCAGCCTTCAGCTCAAGGTATGCTCTTCAGCAAATCGGAGCATCAGTTAATCTTTTCTTCTAATTTTTTTAACCTTCTTTTCTGTTTGTACCATTAATCTTCAGTCTCTCTCTCTCTGTGTATTTTTTTTTAATTTTTAATTTTCTTTTGCTCATTGTTTGGTACAGAGGAACTTTGAGCTGAGTTGAGTTGATTTTTGTTTCGGTGAAGGACTTGTTTTGACTTTGTATAGTTAGTGTTAGCTTGTATGATGGGAATGTTGGTAGCGTGGTTTTATTGTTGAAGAAGAGAAAAAAAAGAAAAAAGAAAAAGGGTTGTGTGTATAGCTGCTGGTAGAAATCAAATTGAATTTTGGGATGGTGCAATGTGCATATATGCATGTATTATTGTATACGCATATATGTATTTAGTTACTGTTAGATTTAGAGATTCTTTTTTATTTATTTTTATAACTAAATTTTGGATATAAGGGGGCTGTGATAATGTTTTGTGGTTGATTAAGATGTCATTTAACTTTGAATTCCTTTTTCTTTTTCATTTTTCATTAATGAAAGCCTCATTTTTGGAGTGTCTGTATAGTAGTTATAGCAATTTTGAGTTTTCGAAGTAGTACTAAAACCATGAACAATTGTGGTATAGGTCTGACATCTCTATCAGTGTTTTAATTTCAGAAAAAGAGTCCCCCCTCCCTTTCTCCCCTCTGTGTGTGTGTGGGCAAGCATCGAATTTAGTCACCTTTTTTTAATGAATGGATCCATTATAGATATTGGAGTGTCCCTATACATGTGGTGGACCTGTTTAGTCTGTTGAGGATTCACAACGGACCCCAAAAGTTTTGTGACTAACGCATTGTTATATAACTCCTAAATTCAAAGATTTAGACATTACTTCCTTCTATCATTCAACTAATAACGTTAGAACTGTCACCTTCAACATAATGCAACAATAATTTAAGGATGGTTGCTTCATTCGTCAATGCATTTTGAAATCGATTTGAATATGACAGATCTTGATTTTGTTGTGAATATGGAATTTTGACTTTGACCGAATTGGAATTCCGACTTGAATTGAATTGGGAGCATTTGGGTTAGAGTTTAAAAATGCAGTATTTGTGATGCTAGGTGTTATTCTATCATATGATGCAATAGGGGGAAAAAATTCAATTGTTTTCATCTAAATGCTGGCTATTAGAAATTTAGGAGTATAGAATTTTTAGTGGGCTTGGAATGATTGTTGCCTTAACCTTCATAGTTCATATGGTTGCTGAAATAGATTAAACAAAATATTTATTACTTGGTGTGTGTGTGATGGGGTACTACACATACCTGAGGGAATAGTAAGGTGCTCAAGGAGCTTTGAACACCATATTAGGGAAAAAACAAAAAAATTCTTGGACATATTTACAAGCATAAATTTTCAGTGATGTTATGATAGGACATAAATTGATTAGCCATTCCGGTTGTCTCTTAATAAATTTCAGGGGTGGTGCCATCTAGTTTATGGGATAAGTTGACAATTGTCATCACAACCCAACAATATTTAACAAACTCAATAATAGTATAATGCCACAAACAACTTATCCCATAAACTAGATGGCACCACCCCTGAAATTTATTAAGAGACAACCGGAATGGCTAATCAATTTATGTCCTATCATAACATCACTGAAAATTTATGCTTGTAAATATGTCCAAGAATTTTTTTGTTTTTTCCCTAATATGGTGTTCAAAGCTCCTTGAGCACCTTACTATTCCCTCAGGTATGTGTAGTACCCCATCACACACACACCAAGTAATAAATATTTTGTTTAATCTATTTCAGCAACCATATGAACTATGAAGGTTAAGGCAACAATCATTCCAAGCCCACTAAAAATTCTATACTTCTAAATTTCTAATAGCCAGCATTTAGATGAAAACAATTGAATTTTTT
>NW_027069853.1:73856-140397 GCF_002906115.3 Quercus suber | reverse complement strand
GTACGCATAATTAACCCTCTCTAGCACTCTAGAGTTGTGAGCATACTTTCTAACTTGACCTTCGGAGGGTATTTGGCCGGCACCACACCGGTGCTCTCTGTTAGGTCCTCTTTTCTCTGTGCAGGTGTCGTTTTGAGGGTACGAGCATTGTGCAACTCACTGTTGATATTTTCGGCATCATCAGTTGGCGCCGTCTGTGGGAAACGCTTTTAAGTGATTAAGCCACATTATCGTTTCCCGGACTAAAGGGTTGCATGGTACTCATTCGCTCAATGGCAACTACTAATGACGTACAAGGAGAGGAACCACCCACGACTGCCCTCAAGAGACAAGTTCAGACTCTCGGTGCCGCCGTGGAGCGTCTCACCAAACGGAACCTCGACTTGGAAGAACAGCTGCGCCAGAAGGATGCAGCACCAAATGGACAACCGGAAGATCAGGAAGGGACTAGCTCTCCAAACAGGAATCAGGAGAGACCTGAGGGCAGCCACGCCCCAAGCAGGCCGGAGAGGCAGCACGTGAGCATGCCATCCCTCACGGATGCGACTCCACCACATATCGCCGCTGAGATGCAGGCAATGAGGGAACAAATGGAGGTCATGATGAACGCCCTCAAGGGGCGAGTCTCAAGTGACCTTGACGATCTGGTCAATCGTACCGATTCACCCTTCACTGCTGCCGTGAATTCCTTCCCCCTGCCCCACAAGTTTCGCATGCCAAATATAGATAGCTATGACGGGATGAAGGATCCTCTTGATCACCTGGAAACTTTCAAAACCCTGATGCATCTACAGGGGTGCCGGACAAAATCATGTGCAGGGCCTTCCCAACTACACTGAAGGGTTCCGCGAGGATTTGGTTCAGTCGGCTGACCCCGAATTCCATCAGCACTTTCAAAGAACTAAGCGCTCAGTTCACCTCACACTTCATAGGAGGACACCGGTACAAGAAGTCCATAGCGTGTTTGATGAGCATCAGGCAGAGAGAAGACGAGACGCTAAGATCTTACATAACCCGCTTCAATAAGGAAGCCCTCTCAATTGACGAAGCCGACGACAAGATACTGGTGGCAGCTTTCACGAACGGATTGCGGAGGGCAAGTTTTTGTTCTCGCTATACAAAAACGACCCCAAAACCATGTCAGAAGTACTCTACAGGGCCACCAAGTACATGAACGCGGAAGACGCGCTGCTCGCACGGGAAGAAAGGCCCAAGAAGAGAGAACGCCAGGCGGACATGCGCCAGGACCAAGGGCAGAAAAGACAAAGACAGGGGACAGAAGGGACGACAGACGCCCAAAACCCCCAAGTGGAAGGTTCACAAGTTTCACCCCCTGAACGCCCCGATTGACCAAGTCTTGATGCAAATCAAAGACGAGGAGAAGCTGACATTCCCGGGAAAAATAAAGAGCGACCCAAGCAAACGGTCGCGAGACAAGTATTGTCGTTTCCACTGAGACCATGGCCATGACACGGCCGAATGCTACGACTAAAGCACCAGATTGAGGCCCTCATTAGACAAAGGAAGTTGCAGAAATTCATCAACAAAGAGAAAACGGATCATAATCACCAAGAGCCGGCCCCCCGGCGGGATAACGAGCGTCCGAGACCCCCCATCGGAGACATAAGGATAATAGTGGGGGAACCGCATCTACCGGTTCTTCCAAAAAGGCACGAAAAATGTACCTAAGATCGGTCCTGAACGTCCACATGACGGGCTCAAGGCCCAATACCACACGAATGGAGAGCCCTATTATAGGATTCACCGAAGAAGATGCAAGGAGACTTCATCATCCGCATGACGACGCGCTGGTCGTCAGTATACGTGTGGGGGACTACAACGTCCACCGAGTGCTAATCGACAACGGCAGCTCAGCAGATATTCTATACTATCCGGCATTCTAGCAAATGGGGATAGACAGAGCACGATTGATGCCGGCAAGTGCTCCCCTGGTCGGCTTCAGAGGAACCAGGGTATTCCCAATCGGTTCCATCACACTCCCGGTAACGGTGGGTGATTACCCGCAAGAACTCACTAGGAATGTAATGTTCCTCGTAGTAGACTGCTCCTCCGCTTACAACGGTATTCTCGGACGACCCACACTTAACTCATGGAAAGCAGCAACATCTACGTACCACCTAATGATCAAATTCCCAAGACTATGGGATTGGAGAATTGCGGGGGAACCAGGCGACCGCCCGAGAGTGCTACATTGCCATGCTAGAAATGGAAGATCACCATCAGGCGATGTGTGTAGAAGAACAGCGGACGGTCACAGAACCGGCTGAAGAGATGGAGGTAGTAATACTAGACGAGTCCAAACCAGAGCGAACAACCAGAATTGGAACATTGGCCTGCCAACCTGTGCGCCAGGCCCTCATAACCTTCCTCAGAAAAAAGCAGATACTTCGCGTGGAACCATCAGACATGCCGGGATCGACCCTGTCATAGTCCACAAGCTAAATGTAAACCTTCACCCCCCGGTGCAAAAAAAGCGAGTTTTCGCTCCTGAACGGGACAGAGCAATTCAAGAGGTCACGAACTACTGGAGGCGTTTTATAAGGAAGTATATTACCCAGAGGTTGAAAGTCGGTCATGGTCAAGGACAGCTGGTAGTGGCGGATTGGCGTCGATTCATTAGGACCTTAACAAAGCATGCCCAAAGGATAGACTCTTCCCGCGAATAGATGCACTGGTCGACTCCACGGCCAGAACAAGCTTTTGAGTTATGGATGCCTTCTCGGGCTATAACCAGATTAAGATGGAGAAACGAAAGGAGAATCTCTTCCTCACCACAAGGCCTCTTTGCTATAAAGTGATGCCGTTCGGACTCAAGAACGCCTCAGACAAAGTTGATTCGTGATTATGTTGACACATGGACATCTCATGACGTGTTCAAGGCAGTTCGAAAAGATCATCTTAAGATCGACTAGGAAGCATTCGACTCCTACGGTCTAACAAAGCATGAAGCTCCGGACAAAAGCGTTTGGGGTTACGGCAGGAAAATTCTTGGGTTTTATGGTGTCCCAAGAGGAATAGAATCAATCGGAGACTGGGCCATCCCATACCAACCAAACAAAGGATACAGAGCTTGACGGCAGAATTGCCGCCTTAAACAGGTTCGTCTCAAAAGCAACAGACAGGTGCTTACCTTTCTCCGCGTTCTGAAGAACCATATTGAGTGGAGGAGAGGCAGAAGGCATTTGAGGATCTAAGAGTCCTTTCCTCGCCACCTT
Source organism: Quercus suber (assembly GCF_002906115.3). Taxonomy (NCBI): domain Eukaryota; kingdom Viridiplantae; phylum Streptophyta; class Magnoliopsida; order Fagales; family Fagaceae; genus Quercus; species Quercus suber. The sequence continues at coordinate 137,161 of NW_027069853.1, read as the reverse complement.
GTGCTCAGCCATCAACCAGGGCTCTACTTATACCTAGCTGCTTCGCGGGTGGCAGTAGGCACGTAATAGAAGAAGGAGCGCAGCCCGCTAATTCGTAAGCAGGGTTCGGGGGGTGAAGAGAGTCCCCAGGAGAAGCTAGCTTTCGCGCTGATAACGCAGCTCCGCGCTAGAGTGCTAGAGAGGGTTAATTATGCGTACCTTGGCTTGTGAGGGTATTGGGGCTTTTATAGTGGCTTGAGGTTGACATCGCTTCCTTGGCGCGGAAGTCTTTTCCTTATAGGACTCTTCTTGTAGAATCCTAAACGTGATGAGTAAGTCTCCTCCTTATGCGGAAGATTTTTACTAAGTATACAAGATTTCCAGAGCCCTACTAGCGCAAGGACTCTATTTGGGCTCTTATGAGAATGGGTCAAAATATCCCTCATTAGGGGCTCAGCAGACCCATGGATAACTAGCCCACCATTCTTCACCCCACCCATATTCGGCCCGTTCACATCAGGTCCGTCCACAGAGGGCCCGTGCAAATGATGGATCCGTTTATTCGGGCTTTGAGAGATACTTTTCCCCTTTCAATGTCCATGAGATTTGATATGTGATACACAGATCTAGAAAAAATTATACCTAAAATCTAATCACAAAAATAAATCTATCCTAAAAAATAATTTTGAATGTTATTATAACATCCCAAAAAAAACTAGCTAAGCATGTCATGGAAGTTAGAGTGATCATCAAATAATCGAAAAGTACCTATACGTGTTTTTCGATCGGTACGTATGTGAACGGTTGATGGCCACAGGTGAATTGCTGATTCTTCGTGCTCCTGTGATGACATCTAATATTGGATACTCTTCTTTTTTGGATGAACTGGATACTCTTCCTTATATCTTCACCCTGTTATATAGAATCTCTAGAAAATCAGTGATTATTGACAGATTTTCTCTCTATTAGTATTAATAATGATGATGATGGATTCGATTTCTTAGAAACCATGCTAATTGATACAATCTCATTCATTCATGTTGTGTAGACATCGAGGTGCCGGTTAAAAAGCTACAAATCAATGATCCTCGAAAAAGGTAAGTCTCTCCTCAATGAGTTTCCTTTGGCTTGTGAATGGAGAATAAGATTTATATTTTTCATGTTCTTATTGAATGAATTGTTGGTCTTGAGTGTGCTTAGGAATAGTATTTGATTTGTCTAGGATCAGAATCAGATTATAAACATGTTTTGAATAAAAGAGCTGAATGGATAACATGAGAAGTGGGAAAATTCAAATGAAATAAATCTAAAATGAGATTTTTGTATCAACATGTGCAAGCATTATTGAAGGCGTCTACATAGCTTAATGTCTGCACATGCATACTGAAGTATGCATACACAACCCAACCATTTAAAAAAAAAAAAAAGAATTTCAGCTTATGGTATCCGCTTTAATACATAACCTAACTTAGAACAAGCACAAAGTCAAGTTTTAACTGCTTTGGTATTTTCCATCTGTCTAATTATTTAGGTTTAATAAATAAGAGTTGTGTTCAAATTACACTTGGTGTAACTTTAAGGACAAAGTTTAGCTACGAAATTGATTGTAGACTAAGGTTACAACATTACTTAATATATTTTTATTGGAGGTGAATTTTAACAAATCCACCATTGGGTTACATTTTCATCTTATATTCTTCATGCTTGCAAATTTTCTAGAAAATTAAATATCAATAGCTACATCATCAATAAATTGTTTAAATTGCAAGTTTTTGTAGTTAAATATTATACATAAAATATAATCTTATAGATCATATAGTAAATAATATTTGATTGACACGAAATTTGACATATATATTAAGAATATAAAGAACATGCAATCTAATGGTTAGATTTTCGAAATATGTAGTAAGGTTGTAGTCTCAAGCTATAGCTAAACTTTGTCCTATCTATAATCAATGTTACACCACCCAATAACTTGTTATTGAATTTATATTTTAAAAATCCAACTGCTGAATTACATGTTTTATATGTTCTTAACATACATGCTAATATTCATGCCAATTGGATGTAATTTACCATTTGATTCATAAACTCATCTTTTATGCATTATTTTAAACTACAAAAACTTATATTTAAACAATTAATTGATGACATGATTATTGATTTTTGATCATTTTAAAATTTTGCAATCATGAAGAATATACGAAGATAATGTAATCCAACAGTAATTTTATCAAAATTCACATCTAATTAAAAAATATTAGGTGATGTAACATTAATTAAAAAATGTTGGATAGTGTAACATTTTTTTTTTGACTTTTTCATAATAAATTTATTTGAATATGTTTAGACATTAGTTTAAAATAGAATCTGTCCATATTAGTAAATGTATGATTTGATTGCCAAACTTTCCCACTTAATAAAATCTGATTTGATTTGATTTCAAATTATGTTTCCTTGTTTGTCTAATGCAATATTTGAAAATATTTGCTCAAAGAGTTTTTTTTTTTTTTTTTGGTGGACTAGCAACATTGGTGGATGTTAGCCCACCGGATCAAATGGGCTCGAGTGCCTAACATCTTCTTAAGTATGTACCGTAATTCTAGACTCATATCCCGGATCATGAAATCTCTACATGGAGTCAAAATTGTTTTGGGGCCTTAAACTAGGTGGCAACTCTCAACCTCTAGCTCACTTGGCTAAGGCACATTTCTTGGACAACACACGTGTGTGGAATTTGGGACAGTGAGCCTACAAAATTACCCAAAATTTTGAAGGTGTAAAATACAATTTAATCATAAAAATAAATGAAAAAATTAAACTTTTAATACTTAATTCAACTTAATTGAAACTAAAACAAATTTTAGTATAAAACTTTTTTATAAAAGTTAAGAGATTTTTTTTCTCTATATTCCCTTTTTTTTTAAGAAATTTGATAGATTTTTTTGCTCACTATATTAATTTGTGTTTATAAAAGAAACTGTGTCTTTCAAAAGGGAAAAAAAATCGTATTTATTGCTACTATGGTCCCAAGTTGATCTCCTCGATCCATTTAGTGAGTGAAATTGGAACAAAAATTCTATGTTTTAGAGGAGTGAAGACAAAACACAATCCATTTGGTTTTTCCCTTTTCTCTTTTTTTAACACTCAATTTTGCTTGGTCCACCCCACCAATCTTTTTACTCAATTATCCATAAACTTCACAAATTCAAAACCTTATAGAACAACAACAACAACACCATTCTTCAACTTTTTTTTTTTTTTTTTTTTTCAACAACAACAACATCATTCTAATCTTTGAATATGACGTCATGGGCTATACTCATCAACGGTTGGATCGAGTCAATGGAAAACTTTCTCGCAAACAAAAATGGGTCATGTCGTTTTGTGACAGACAAATCAGAAACGTTCATTCCATTGTGACCATACCTAGGCCTTTGTCTTCTTAATGATAAGATCAATTGAGGTACCACCTCACTCGCCTTGTAGGTCCGAGGGTGGCCATAGATGCTGCCCCTCCAGTCCACGTGTGTGAGTGTTGCTGGCACACACCCTAGTGGGTCCCTCAAGCTAAGAAGGGTAGAAAAGTAATTTTCCTCAGGGAAACACGTGTCAAGACGCACGCACGGCAACTTGAACTTAGACCAAAGCCTATGGTCACTCACAACGATCCTGGCATGCTTACGTGTTAACACCCAAAACTGGGATCCAATCCGAAAATCCTCCAGCCTCACCTCCGGAAGCATAGTGTTGTTCCCACGCGTCGCCCACCTGTCATAGGCACCAACCTCGTTGTTGAGAATCTCGATGAAGCTTTTCTTAGAATTTATTAAGGTTTTGTATGTGAAGTTGAAGGAGTGGATGGGTATGCATGATGGGGAAAGGAGGATGAACATGGAGTTTGATGGGTCATCGAGAAGTGCATGAGCGAGTAATCGACGCGCTGCTGAGATGAGAGTTGGGGAGAATCGACGAGTGGGTTTGGAGGGTATGACTCGGTTAGCGAAGACACCTGAGAATGGTGTGTCATAGCGGCATGTTGGGTCAGCATGGATATAGATATTGAAGAAGGTGGTTTGGTTAAAGTACAGTTCCCAAAGTGGTGAAAATGGAAAAGGAGTATTGGTTAGGAACATGAAAGCTAGCTTTTTTTGTTGAAATGAAGAGAGTTTTGGGTTCACTTGTGAGGCAGCCTTGAAGAGTGGCTCGTCGTCGTCATCATTTGGTGGTATAAAGGGGGGTTTTGTGCTTTTATGGAGCCTAGGTTGAATAATAATTTGTGGGTTTTCATTAATGTAGGTGGTGGTGGTGTTTATGATTATGGTGGTGAAAACAATGGCAAGGGGTAGGTAAAGGAGAAGAGCATAAAGAAGGGAGAGTGGAGTGGGGCACAACATGATTTTATTTGTTTAGAGAAAAAATGGAGTGACTTTGGCTCAAAGAATCTAGTGGAGTGAGAAAGAGAGTGATTGGTTTAGAGAAAGAAAATGAGATTTGGTGGAGGGCTTTAATCTTTTTTATTTTCCTTAAGTACTAGTATGTTAAATCAATGGCAGAAGTAAAGTTAGATTCCTAATTTGTAATTTCCCAATTATGTTCCAACTCAACGCCTAAGGTATTCTCTATTAATATAAGGGAGTTGTTTAATACCATGAAGAAGTTGTTGTGGCCAATAATCTTAAAACTTACGACTTAATCACGACCATTAGTTTCAACTTATAGGTTGAGGTCTGATGAAATTTCTATAATCTTTGACTTATCTTAGTCTAGTTTTGGCAATGTTTACTTTTTATGGTAACTGATATGTTGGATTTGGAAAGGGTTGTTGGATATCATGACAATTTTACATGTGGCTAACATGCAAATGAGGTGGACATACGTTTTCTGAGTATGAGGGTTCTAATGTGTGGGCCTCACATGCATAAACAATGGGGAACTACTTTCATCTCATGTATTGTAAGGTTTCAAAAAGCTAGTTTTGAGTATGGGATTCACTTATACAATAGTCTCATGTGCCTAATGCATATACTATTTTTTCTGTATGATAGAGCATTTTTCTTTTTAGCTTAAAAAAATATATTGGAGTTAAGTTACACCATACCTAGGAAAAAAAAAAAAAGGAGCCTTCTAGTAGGTATTGTAGGAAAAAAATAAATAAATAAAAAACCTCTTCCACATCCCATTACACATTTTAGAGCAACCGCATTAGAAGTTGCAAAAATATACAAAATACAAAAAAATTGTTAATTTTACACATTTTAACCAAAAAAACACCCACATAATTGCTTGCAAAATTGTGCATATATGCATGGTTACTGTTACATTGCATATATGAATGGTTATTGTAACTTTGCATATATGTACGGTTACTGTAACTTCGCATGCTAATATTTTATTAATTTCACATTTCTCTCATTTTTTCTCTCTCTTCTCCATCTGCAAAACCAACTCAGGCATCTTCTCTCCCTCATCATCTTCTTCTTCGTTTGATACACACAAACACACCCACACACACGGACACACCAACAAACCCAACACCACAAAATCAACACAGACCCACCATTCACATAAACCTAGCACTACAAAATCAACCACAAACACACCCACACACGAACACACCAATAGAGACAAAGAGAGCATTTTTGTGAACTTGTGGTTGTGGGTTGGTGCTTAGAAGTCGACTAGAATGAGTTTTAGTGCTTATGGAGGAGATCAAAATGTTTGGGTCGACTGGAATAAATCTCTGTGGATTGGTGCTTGTGGCGAATTGGTGCTTGTGGATTAGCGAGTTTCAACCGTGGTGGATCGGTGCTTGGATCGTTGCTTGTGACCGTGAATGGAGAGAGAGAGTTTCATATGGGGAATGGAGAGAGAGAATTCAGATAAATAATAATAAAAAAGTGAGGAAAATGATTATTTAAATAAAATAGATGGTAGAATAGACAAACTGATGTGGGTGTTTTATAAAAATAAGTGTGTAAAATAGAAAAAAGTAGGTTTTTTTGGCAAAATAGACAGAAATTTTGCATTGACTGATGTGTTTGCTCTTACAAATTTTCTTAAAAAAGTTAAAATGGTCTTTTATTTTAAATTCATTTGTAATTGTTTCTATAAAAAAATCATTTTTAATTTAGTAGACATTCTCTTCTTTCTCCTTTCTCTTTTCTTGCACTCTCTCTTCACCCTCGTTATGGATCATTGGCTTTGGAAGAACATGGACAGTTAAAAGTTTGCTCAATCTCAACCTTGGCGTTGAAATAAAATAGACACATTGGTTCTTATTGAAATAAACCAAACTTTATCTCAGCTTAGGCAAGGTGGATTTAGCAGTGGTTTGTTGGCACGATGAGTTGTTAGGTTGATGTGTGTTGGCTGTAGTGGCATTGATTTGAGTTTTGTGATGGGTTGCTAGGTGTGAGTTGTGATGGTGTTATGCTAGGTTACAGTGGTTAGGGGCTTATTTGGGTTGCATTGATTATCTATGAGAGAGAAAAAAATTATATATAGGGTAGTATAAAATAAAAAAAAATGAGATATAGAGTGTATTTAAAGTAGTTATGTAAAGTTTATAAAGTAAATTTTTTGTAAACAAAAATAGAGAGTTTCTGCAAAATCATACGGAAATGCTCAAAAAGTGATCGGAGATATAGAAATTGTGAATGCTATCAATTAGTCATTAATCCATGCAAATCACAAAAAAGTTTAACAAATTATTATTATTTTTTTGCTTTTAATTGTTTGACTATATATGAAATTTGATAATTATAGTAATTATTAATAGGTATTTATTATAATTGTGTTTGTATATGGAACTATCTATTCTATTGTTTAAAGAAAAATATGATGGTAGATTCTAATGGAATGATTAAATATAGAATAGAATTCAAAATCAATTAAAAAAATATTGTAAGAATATTGATGTATGAATCAATTAAAAGTTTATGTGGTACAATATTATTAAGTTAACCAAAAAACATTTCTTGAAAAAAATAGGTTTACCAAAAATCAAGTGTCTTCAACTATAGATTCTCCCAACTCAAGTTGCATAAAAATCTTGTCCTATAGATATTTATATCACTAAAAATTTAATAATATGATTTTTTATATTTTATTACTTTTTTTCTCAATATAAAATTTGATAATTATGATAGTTAGTAATTAATATTTATTAAATTTGTTTTCATATATGGAACTTTATATTCTAACATTAGGCATTTAGATGATTGTGTTTGTGTATGGAATTATATATTTTACTATTTAAAAAAAAAATGATGTACCAAGATTTTAATAGAGGGTTTAAACATAAAATAAAATTTAAACTCAATCAATTCAAAGTAATGAGCCATCCAAAGCTTATGTAATATAATATTATGAGGTTAACCAAATGTTAAACAGTTTCGGTTTTAAATATGCTAGCATGTATCCCATGCCATGCATGAGATTTTTTCTTTTCATTAATTTTATAAATTTATACATTTAAGTTCGACTACATAGGAGTCATTTGGCTAAATATTGCAAAAAAAGTGAGTTTGTTTGTGATATGGGAATTGTTGGAAGTTATTTGGGAAAATGAGGAAAGAAGTAAATTTTGGCAACATCGTTGCTGAAATTTTAACAAAAAGTATGAGAGAGGAGAGAGAAATGATGTGATGGCTGGAGTGAGAAAAAATTTGAATTTTGGTAATAAGGTTACCGAAACTCCTGCTGCCCAGATGAAGTGCCCGAAGGAGAGAAGTAAAAAAGTAATTGTGGCAACCAGGTTGCTGAAATTGTAAGGGAGAAAGATGAGAGAGAAAAAAGGAATTGTGGCAACCAAGTTGCCAAAAATTGGAGGGAAAAAAATTGTGGCAACCAAGTTGCCGAAATTGTAGGGGAGGAGAGAGAAAATTTAATAGGAATTTTGGCAATGAAGTTGTCGAAAATGGAGGGGGGAAAAAAAGAATTGTGACAACTAAGTTGCCAAAATTGGAGAAAAGAGGAGAGAGAAATTGATTTGGGCTGACAATTGAAGGGAAAAAATAGAAATTGTGGTAGCCAAGTTACCGAAATTGAAAAAAAAAATTGATTTGTGGCAATGGAATTGCCGAAAATGGGAGGGGAAAAAAAAAGAATTGTGGCAATGGAGTTGCCGAAAATTGGAGGGGAGAGAGAGAGAGAGAGAGAGAGAGAGAATTGTCAAGTTAAAAAAAATATTTTGCAACATAGATTCTCATTTTAAAAAGTACAAATATTCTTAATCTTTCCGTATGCTAGTAGTTTTTTTGACTGAAGTAGTTTGGTTTATACCAATATGTCATGTTCTTTCATTTCATCTTGTAAAAGTAATAACTATAGATTCAAGTACATTGATTCTTATTCTAAAAAAAAAAAGTACATAAATTCTTATTATGTGCTAGTGCTAATATGTGAATATGTTGCAGAACCTATCCATGCATGCCCTAAAGAGAAAAAATTTTGGAAGAAAAAGATGATTGATGTGCACACTGTTAATCAAAAAAAAAAAAAAAAAAAAAAGATTCTTTGCATGATTTGCCCTATGAAACAAAGAAACAAGATTCTAATGTTTGATTCGTTGCAGAGATTCTTTGCTGACACACTAACAAAACAAAAGTAAAAGTGAATATATGTTTATAGTTAAGTAATTTGTTTGCATCAGAGTGTCCCATCTTGGTCTGTGTTGTGTTGTATTTGGTCAATTCGCATATCTAGTTATACAATTTCAAATCTAAAAATTTAACTTAGATGGAACTTGCATATTATTTAAATAGCACTAATACTACTGAAGTTTTCACGGTTCTTATTTTCTACTCTTTTTCCTCTAAAAATTCTATCAACCTTCTTCTCCACTCTTATTCCCCGTATAATTCTATCAACTATTTTCAATTCATGCATGTCATACATCCTACAAACAACTATAAGGATCAACACTTGCAAATATTTATCCATTCTATATATCTTACAATGTGAGTTACATCTCTTAAGTAGTTACTTTTCTTTCTATAATATTCATATTGATATGTTTTAGGGACATGGCTAAGCATGAAAATCTTGTTTTTGTTAAATTATTTGTTCATGAAAATCTTGTTTTTGTATTATGTGTTTTGCAACATAAACTGATTTGTATGATATGTTTGAAATTATTCGTCCATGAATTCTTGCCTAAAGTTTCATATGGCAAACATATATTTCAAAATTGACATAAATTTTCCTTAAAGAAATACTTACTTTGTTAGCCTATAATAAACATGTATGCTATAAGAAAATCCCAAAAAAAAAAAAAAAGGCTAGTATATGCTCATAAATAAAAAATCTAAGTTTTAGGTATAATAATAATAACGAAAATTGTAAGATACTAGAAATATTTATCTATTATCATATGGATGCACGAGAATATGATAATCTGTCTTGTTTTAAAAGAAGCAAGATGAAGAGTTACATAAAATAATTAACTTAACCCATAATAGATCCTTCTAAATGTTAATGTTATGCTAAGTTACTTAAGAAAAAGGAAACAAAAAATAATTTTAACTACTATGATGGACAAGAATAAATTATCAGTGAACCAATCCTCTTTAATAGAATTTATTAGGTTCTAAGGAATTATGAACAAATGTATTAGAACTTCATTTTGTAATGTTGGCAAACCGTGATCAAAACATTTTAGTTTTGTTTAGACTTGCTCAAAGTATATGTTTTTTTTATGTGGAATCGAGTTGCTGTAGGATTTACTATGTAAATCTGCCTGACTTGATCGATCGAGAATCAGACTCGACCGATCGAAATTCGTGCAGATTGTTTTTTTTGCAGAATTTCTAACTCAGGCCAAGCCCGTTTAACGTGTAGGGTTTTATGTTTTGCCCTATGTATAAAAGGAAAAACCCTAGCCATGTTTTTGGATTGCTTTTTATGCTCTGTGTGTGAATCTTCTGTGAGATCTAGAGATGTTAACCTTCACACATACTTAGGGTTTCCAAGATTCAAGATTATGTCAAGAATTTGGTGATCATTCAGTTGCAGATTCAAGAGCTTAAAGATACGCAAGCAGGAGTGCTTATACTTGCTGGGAATCCAAGAAAGAAGTAGTCCGTAAACTCGGGGTTGTCACGTGGTCGTGGTAGTAAGTTTCCTACTTGAGGTAGTAATAGGATGATAGTGATCTAAGTCGCTATTGTGTAGACTTCAATTCTTTCATAGTGGATTTGGCTTACCTTGAGGATAGCTAGGTTAAATCATCCCCAGGTTTTTTACCGGTTTGGTTTTCCTAGGTTATCATATCTTCGTGTTCTTTATTTTTCACACTTTACATTGGTATGATATATTTGTGTTAACCTAAATCTGATAATTTGACTAAGTAATCACTTGGCTAATTAACTAGGTTAATCTGGTTGTGTTTTAAATGGTCTAAAAATGTATAAGTGGTATCAAAGCAGGTAGCTCTCTTGTTGTAGATCTTTTGATCTAAGAGCTGATCCTTGACCCTAGTTGTCATGGAACACAGACACTTTCTTGTTGTTCCACCTCACGTTGATGGTGATAATTATGTTTATTGAAAAGTAAGGATGAAAGCATTCCTGAAATCAATTGATGAGAGAGTTTAGAACTCTGTTGAATACGGATGGGAGAAGCTCACTACTCCTGTAAGTGAGTAGCAAACTTCTCAGAAAGAAGCAGTCGCTTTCAATAGCAAAGCTATGAATGTTATCTTTAATGCTGTTTCTATGAAAGAATTTATGAGAATCTCTAATGTTGAGATTGTTCATACTGTTTGGAATATCCTCCAAACTGTGCATGAAGGCACAAAGACAATTAAAATTAATAAGCTGCAGCAATTAACAATTAGATTTGAAAGCATTAGGATGTTTGATGATGAATCTTTTGATGAATCCTATGCTAAGCTTAATGATATTGTTAATTCTACTTATAATTTGGGTGAAATCTATGAACAACCTGAAATTTTTAGGAAGATTCTTAGATCTTTGATTGAAGATTTTAGAGCCAAAGTGACTGCCATCACTGAAAGTAAGAATATGGATTTCATCCCTATTGATGAACTTGTAGGATCTTTTCAGTCCTATTAGTTGGACCTACCTAAGAATAGCAAATCTAAATCAATGGCTCTTAAGTCTGTTGATGATGTTGATGTGAGTGGATTTGATGATGAGCTCTCTGCTACAGAGATTGCTTACCTTGCCAAGAACTTTAGAAATTTTCTTAAAAACAATAACAGAAGAGTAAGAGGTAAGAACACTGCTGAACGTAGAAATTTTAGAAGGAGTGATCCCACTAAGGTTAATAACACTGAAAAACCTAAAGAAAAAGTTAGTCAACCTTCAAATAATTCTATGGGTCAACAATGTTTTGGATGTCAAGGGTATGGTCATGTGAAATCTGAATGTTCTATATTCTTGAGGTTTAAGGTTAAAGTTATGGCTGTAACCCTTAGTGATGATGAAGTTTCTGACAATAAGTTTGGTAGTGATGAGGATGGAAACTTCATTACTTTCACTGCTACTGCTGTAATTGATGAAAGTATTAATGTTGAGGAAAACCCTTTTGATGAGGAACTTTCTGAGGATGCAGATTTACAAGAACCTACAATAAACTTTGCAAAGTTGCTGTAAAGGATGCTATGAGTGTTGATTTAGGTTTAAAGAAAATTGCATCTCTTGAACTTGAAAAGAAAAATTTGCTTGTGAAACTGTTTGATGCTAGTGAATTGTTGAATAATGTGAAGATTGAGAACATACTTTTGCTTGATAAAGTTAAGAATTTGGAACTTGAATTATCTATTTCTATAGAACAATCTAATAGGTCTGCAAGCTCCAAACTTGATCATATGCCGAGTGTTCAAAAGTTTCCCCCTGACAAAAATGGCTTAGATTTTGTAGAAAGCATCTCTGTGCCTGAACCCCATTCCATAAATTTTGTTCCTTCTACTGAACCCCCTGTGAGTGAGGTTGTCAAACCCTTTGTGAGTGAGGCTACTAAATCTGTAGAAGTTACACCTCCTAGGAAGATAAGGGCTGATCTTCAAGAGTCTAAACCTAAGGCTCCTAATCCTCCTAAGTATTTGGAGAACATTACCTGCTACTATGCTAGGCTGTGCGATATTCGATAGAGTGTTCTGGGCTTTTGGTCCATCAATTGAAGGTTTTCAACATTGTAGGCCAGTGATTAGTATAGATGGAACTTTCCTATATGGTAAGTACAAAGGTAAGTTACTGATTGCATCAACGTGGGACGGTGACAATAGACTTTTTCCACTTGTCTCTGCCATTGTGGGGGAAAAACTGATGACAGTTGGAGTTAGTTTTTGCATTGTATTAAGAATAATGTCGCTAATCGGGATGAGTTATGTGTCATATATGATCGTCACCCTGGTTTAATTTCAGCGATACAAACTCTATGTCAATCGACACGTTGGTATCATCATTTTTGCCTTCGCCATGTGGCTAGCAATTTCAATCAACAAATTGGGAATAAAAAAAAAATGAAGGCTATGGTAGTATCGGCAGTCATAGAGAATCAAGTACGAAAGTATCAAATAACTAGGGATAGAATTACTCAATTAAGTGCAGATGGTGATTTGTATTTAAGGTACGTACCGATGCAGAAGTGGACGTTAGCACACGATGGTGGATGTTAGCACACAATGGTGGACATCGTTATGAGGCAATGACCACAAATTTGTTTGAAAGCTTCAACAGTATTCTAAAGAGTGCTAGAAATCTGCTCATAACTGCTTTAGTCAAACTTACATGTGTAGCCTATTTTGCCGATCAGTATACTAAGGCACTTGCAGAGGTTACAACTGGTGAACTCATTATTGCCTATGCAACGAATAAATTCAATAAATGGGAAAAAAAAAAGGCACCAAAACCTTCAGTTACTATGTTCAATCATGAAGGCGGTCTATTTGAAGTCAAAACACCAAAAAAAGGCACCAAAGCATTCAGTTACTGTGTTGTAGTCCATATATATTTTTCTGCAAGACACCATGGATGCAAATAATTATCGTACGGTGTCCAAACAACCTGAAATTCCAATTACAATATTACCTGTTGATTATGATGTGTGTCATGATTAGAATGGTACGCACGTAGAACATGCGTTGGTATGTAAGTAAAAGTTCTCTTGGTCGCCCACCTATACACAATTAATGATTGCCATTGATTTTAGGGTTTGGAAGTAACAAGGAGAAATGTTACAGTATACAATTTTGTATAGAAATAGAAAACAAATATTATATATGCAACCGTATAGGTCATCACCATTTAAATTCGTGGGATTTATTGGAATTGGGGTCATATATGGAAGATGCTCCCAGGCCCATAATAGTAATATGAAAACAGGGCCTGCAACCTCCGTGCTTTTTCTAATAGCAGCGGTACACAACTCTTTATAAAGGAAAGCAAGTGTGGTACTACCCCAGCTATGTTCCCCAGCTACACCAAAGTCTGCTAACAGCTGGAGAAAGTAGCAATACAATCTACTTTGACTTTTATTTCCAAATAGAAAAGCCAAAACTTGGAACATGTATGCCCTAGCATACTGTTGGACTATTACAACATTGGCACCTTCTGGTAGGTTTGAGAATGTATTCCTTACCCAGGTTATTTTAAGGCCACCATAGTCCAATGCTGTTGCAGGTGGTCTAACCCTAAGTAAATTCTGACAAACTGTTCCATAGTCCAAATTAGTGGGCCCGCACAGTACATTGCCATCAATAGGCAATCTTGTAATGATTGCTATATCATGTAGAGTGATCGACATTTCATAAGTAGGTAAGTGAAATGTATAGGTTTCAGATCACCACTGCTCCATCAGAGAAGTGATAAGACCCCAGTTGTAGACACCACATTTTGTAACCCTTTAAGTTTAAGATTACTAATCACGTTTCTATTGATTTGTGAATAGACTGACTGGGGGGAACAGTCAAAATCAAGCTTGAAAAGTTTATTGTTTGAGGTATTAAGCTTAACTCTTTCTTTTTCTTTTTTGCCTTCTTGTTATATTTTAATCTATTTCTTTGCTTACTTTAATTTATATGTTTGTGTAGGTTAGTTTTATGCCTTTTTTTTTTTTTTTTTTAAGCATGTTAGGTTGTTAGATTTAAGCTTTCAAGTCTTGCTCTATTTTTCTACTTGTCTATTTTCTGGGTTTTATATGTTTGTGTAGGTTAGTTTTATGCCTTTTTTTTTTTTTTTTTAAGCATGTTAGGTTGTTAGATTTAAGCTTTCAAGTCTTGCTCTATTTTTCTACTTGTCTATTTTCTGGGTTGGGGTTCAGGCGTGTCTGCGTATGCATACTTTTGTATGCGCATGTAGGCTCGAAGTATGTGTACGCACACAACTGGCCTGTGTATGCAGGCCTATGTATGCGCATACATAATTGTGCCTAGAAACCGTAATTTTGATTTTCTTGTTTCTTTTGCCTTGTTTGTTTTACCTAATATGTTTCTGTTTTAACTGTCTTATATGCTTTTGAGTTTCTTTTTCTTTTTTCACTTGTTTGTTTGTCATTGTATACTAGATTAGGGTTTATCTTTTTGTTCCTTAGTTTTAATGCCATGTCATTCATTCACATGTCCATTCATTGATGCCATAGGTGCTATGATGCAATGAGATAAGTAAAGGTAAGTCATGCATTCACATCGACATGCACATTGTTTGATAACATGGTTTGATGGTGAGCATGAAAGTGTTTGGTCAAACAGCATGTTCTTAAGGATCTTCATGTTCCCAATGTAATCCTTTAATGTTTACATGTTGTTGCCTTGGATGAGATATATGATATGATGCTAGATGAATGCTAGTTTGATGAGATGCCATGATAGATGTATGCTAGGGTTTGTATATATGTGAGGTTGGGTTTCTTTTTACTTTATAGATAGATAGGTACATGTTTTGGGATAATGATGTCATGTTGTATGCTTAGATATATGCTAGTGTGTGTGTGAGTTAGAATATAAGTTTGAACATGTTTTTATTAAGGTTAAGATATAAGACACAATGATGGGAGACCAGCCTTAGGGTTGGGCGATCTTGGTGCCTAACACCTTCTCAAGAATGTACCTAAACTCTAAACCCACACTCTAGTAGTAAGATCAATGGTCCTTCCTCGAAAGGACGCTATATTCATAATTCCTAGACCATATAACTAGGTGGCGACTCCGATACTTTCTGTTGTGTCCACACTAGTCAAGATATATATGCGGTAGGCGGGTGACACGGTATAGTTTACAATGATACAAATATAGGGCAATACACTCCCCTAACTGTGCGTGTGTGCGAGGGGGGGGTGCAAACGGTTGGGGCTACACTTGGAAGGTGGAAACCTGAAATTTTTTTAAAAAATGTACAATGTTATATTGGTAATATTGAAATTATTTTCATGTAAATTGAATAATTGTTGGGTTAGTAGAGAAGGATCGAATGGCCCAAGCTCGATCCATTTCAAATATATCTTACATTAAATGCTACGATGAGTTAAACCATGCAACATCCATTACCTCTATATTAGTAGGAAATTGTCTATAAATCAAACTAAATTAACCATTTTTTTTTTGGACTGAGAAAACCTCTATGATATTAATGAATTGACAATAAAGTACTATTAAGATCTTGGTCAACCCTAAATTAAATAGAATATAAGAAATTAATCATAATCATACTCATACTCATAATTGGAATGGAATCAATCCTAATTATCGTATTCTTAAATTCATACACACATAATATAAATTATAGTGTAAGTGAAGATGCTTTTTCACAATATCTTTAATATATAAACACTGAGATTAAAAAATTACAATATTTGAAGGTATATTTTTTACAAACCATCTATATAAAAAATTACAAACTAAGAAAATAATTTCCAATTAAAATAAGGGACTGAGAAGCTTACTACAATCGTGATACAAAGTGAAGGAATGTATGAATTATAGAGTGATACTTGCAAGAAAAGAAAGAAAGAACAAAAAACACAATTAGATAATCATAAATATCTTCTAAAAAATATAATCTTAAATAAAAACAAAATAACAATAATAAAAAATAATAAAATTAATATATAGTGACTACTACAGTTTTTTATGCTAAATATTAAATATAACTTACAATGCTTGTAGTTCATAATGAAATTGAAAGAAACTCAAATAAAGGATTTATGAAACAAATTTTTTTAATAATAATAATAATAGTTGTAGGGGTATTAGGCCCAGTAGAATGTATTGGGCCAGGGGCCCAATTCGAGAACACCTCATAAGTTCGAGGATAGATAAATGTGTAATAGAGGTTAACACTAATAAATAAATGAAGGGATTTAGGCATTATGTTCCAGGAAAGTGATCGAGGACAAATGCCTCCTCGGCTTAGCAAAGCCGAGGTCAGAAGGCACGGTCTGACATCAAGGGCAACGTTCAGAACAATTCCACTAATGAGGATAAGTATCAAGAGAGAACAAGATATAGGGAGGCTATGAAAAATCTAAAGGGAAAACTATTACCACCGCATTAAATGCTCTGCAACTAACTCTCTGGTCGCATTAATGAGGAAGTGATACCTGAACAGTAACTTCCAGCCTTACAACTACTACCCAAAGACTTCAAGAAGGTGCTGATGGGACAAGTATCCAGACCAACAACCTGATATGCACATGGAGGGTGGAGATAAAAGGTGAAGATAGTATAAAATGGAAGGGAGACCTAGAGAGAAATGGATTGAGAAATAGAGAAAGAAACACTGTAGCAATCGAGAGCTGAACTTGTAATCAAACTTGAGAATCAATATATAAGAACTGATCTCCTCAAACTGTGTCAATGACAGTTTTCTTTAGATTAAACTAGTTTATCTACATTTTTTTGTCATATAAATCCACTTCACTTGTTAACTGATTCATTAAAAGCCCAGTTTTCCAACCTACTCTCTACAAATTCATTATATTGGGCTTTTTGGGCCTAAGTTCATTTATCATTCGGGATAGGGACTTAAATTGCGTACTTACAATCGGCGCCATTTGTGGGAATGATCTTTAATTTGATAGCAAAGTCTTTAAGAGGTATTACTGTGACCTGGGCATAACAAATAGATATTCCACCCCGGCATATCCACAGGGGAATGGATAGGCCAAAGCTGTTAATAAGGTCATAGTGAGTGGGTTGAAAAAGAGGTTGGATGACGCAAAAGGAAAGTGGGTGGAAAAGTTGCCACACGTCCTTTGGACATATCGGACTACACCTCGTAAGTCCACTAGAGAAATGCCCTTTTCGATGACTTATGGGGCTGACACTGTGATTCCTCTGGAAACAGGATTTCCAACACTGAGAACAAGTTCTTTTACTTCGAGAAGCAATGATGGGCTATTGGAGAAGATTTTAGATTTGATTGAGGAGCAAAGAGGAAATGCTATGGTTCGATTGGCATACTATCAACATAAGCTCAAGCAAGGACATGATTTAAATGTAAAGTTAAGGCTGCTAACGCTTGGGGGCTTAGTCTTAAGAAAGGTTTTGGGAACTACAAAGAACCCAGAATGGGGAAAATTGGGACCCAACTGGGAAGGGTCATATCGTATCACATCAGTGGCTGAAATAGGTGCATATTATCTTGAAGATTTAGATGAAAAGGTTGTACCACACCTCTGGAATGTAAACATCCTAAGAATGTATTATTATTAATGAAAGTTTTTTTTACCATATTTTGGTTTATT
This sequence comes from Quercus suber, assembly GCF_002906115.3. Classification (NCBI taxonomy): domain Eukaryota; kingdom Viridiplantae; phylum Streptophyta; class Magnoliopsida; order Fagales; family Fagaceae; genus Quercus; species Quercus suber. Next base: position 119,470 of record NW_027069853.1, on the reverse strand, counting down.
ATATTATGCGTCATGCGTTCTACTGATGGTTTGAATATCAAACAGAACTTTGGTCATGCTTGACTTCTCGGATCACATACCTTGGGTAAATTGATATTTAAATAATTTTTCTAAGTGTTAAACAGAATCTCAGCTATGCCTGGCTCCTCAGACCACATGCTTTGGGTAAATTAATACTTCATATCATTTTTCTAAGTATTAAATAGAACTTGAGCTATGTCTGGCTCCTTGGACCATATGCTTTGGGTAAAGTAATACTTCCTGACATCTATTTAAGTGTTAAACAGAATCTCAGCTATGCCTGACTCCTTGGACCATATGCTTTGGGTAAATTAATACTTCATATCATTTTTCTAAGTATTAAATAAAACCTTAGCTATGCCTGACTCATTGGACCACATGCTTTGGATAAACTAATATATTATGACATCTATCTAAGTTTTAAACAGAACCTCTGCTATGTCTGGCACCTCAGACCATATATTTTGGGTAAATTTATATTTCATATCATTTTTTTAAGTATCAAACAGAACATTAGTCATGCTTGGCTCCTCGGACCACACACCTTGGGTAAATTGATATATTAAATTATTTTTCAAAGTGTTAAACAGAACCTTAGCTATGACTGGCTCTTCGAACCATATGCTTTGGGTAAATTAATACTTCCTATTATTTTCCTAAGTATCAAATAGAACTTTGGTCATGCTTGGCTCCTTGGACCACATACCTTGGGTAAATTGATATTTCAAGCTATTCACCTAAGTATCAAACAGAATCCTAGTTATACTTGGTTCCTCAAACCACATACGTTGGGCAAGTTCATATTTTCTGTTATTTATCTAAGTATTAAGTAGAACCAGCCATGCTAGGTGACAAAAATATTTGTTATAATAACATGATCAAATGAACACTCATGAGCATCACTTAAAGCATTAGAAAGTATGTCCATGATTCAGTTTGAAAATTGATTATCATCCCCAGTTCCTTAGACTTATTGATAAATGGAAAACTAAATAGAGCCTGATGTGAACAAGTGCTCTGCAATTATGTATGTTTTTGAGCTTAAGGTTACCCTTTGTTGGGATTCTGGGCTTAGCAGATTTAACTTATCTTGCTAATAATTATATAAGGTGGGACAACTATGCTGTCACTTATGCAGAAAACTAAATGGAGCTTTATCTCATTTCCATGTTAGTTAAGTGTTAGATAAAACATAAACTATGTTAGGATCAACATCAATATCACAAATATAAAGAAAAAACTTGTAAATTATCATTAATCTGAGCCTTAGAAAAAGGCCAATTGTTTACAAAAGATCAAACTAACTTACAGGTTCTGGAAAAAAAAAATTAACTAAAAGCTATTACTTTAAAACTACTTCTTTATTACAATTTTCTCTTTTGGTGGACCCTTTGTAGTTTGGGAGGGTGCTACCTTTGAAAGTCCTAAATCTTTGCTTTTGAGGTCACCCTGGGCAGGCAATGGGAGAGTTGTTAGAACTATCTCCATTGTAGAAGACACCTCTTTCTCTTTAGATGGATCTTGAGGAACAGCTGGGGGCTTGGTGGCATCAGGGCCCACTCCTTTATCAGCATCAGCTTCTTTCTTAGCAACTCTCTACTGTTGGGCCTCCTCGGACATGCTGCCAGAAGAAGGAAGGGCCTTGGCCAGGCTGCCCTTTCCAAGTTCTACCACCTTGGAGGAGGTGTCAGCCTTGGAATTGGCTGAGCTTGGTGTACGGATAGTAGGAGGGTAGTATACACTCTCTGATCTCCTAAGTGTAGAAGAGGCCTTAACCCCAGCCTGGTTAAGGGCCTCAATCCACACTTGGAAGCAGTAGTTTCTACATATCCTCGAGACCTCAACCCTAAAAGCCTCCTCGGTCTCTACTACCCCTATGTCATAGCCTTCTTGCTCAACTTGATCCCTTGCCTTCTTGGCCTCCTCTAGTTTTTTCTTTAAGGCGGTGATTTGTCCTTTGGTAGCGGCCAGTTGATCCTTGCCATTGCGAAGGAGTACCCGTTGGCCTTCAGCCTGCCTTTTAGCACTGTCTAAGGTGGCCTTAGCGCTTTTTTTGTCTCTCTCTACCTCGGACAATTTATTCTTCATCTCATTTATTCTTTTTTCTGCTAGGTTGAAGGCCTCCACAGCGGCATTGCGCCTCCCTTCTTCTTCTTTCATTTGGCAGTGGCAATAATTTGTTATCTCCTTTGCCCGGAACATGGCTTAAACGGCTTACCGAGGAAAGAAACATGGTAAAGGTCAATAAAGAGAAATAGTAAAAGGAAGAAAGGGGAGGAAACTTGTAAAAAGAAAATAAAAAAGAAGAAAAAATAGCGAATTAAAAGACTTACCATCGCGAGGTCCCTTTTTAGACTAAGGAATACCTCGTGCCTCCTCAGGGACCTTAGATTGGCCATATCTTCAGGGAGTAGCAGTGCTTGCTCCATCGCATTGGCCACATAGCTGGCCTTCCCTCCTTGAAAGTCCCTGATGGAAGCATTGGTGGGCAGAGGAGCCCCATCCAGCATTGGGGTAAGAGCCCAGGATGGGGGTGTGACTTAAGAATCACTCCTCTAGTCGGCGCCCTTTTGCCCCACCCTAGCTTGTTTGGCCCTTCTTTGGGCCTTGTCCTATTAGGAGGAGTGGGTTTTTCCTCCTTCCACCACTTCCTTACCCTTCTGCTCCCTCTTCCTTTTAAGGTCGACGGGTTCAAGCCGGAGGGGCTAGACAGGTGGAGGGGTGGGAAGCCTAGTCTAGGTTGCCTTCCCAGGCACGTCCCCCTCTGGCTGGGACTTTAGTAGTTTTTGCAGGGTGGATCTTGGCTTGCGTTGGATCCCCATCTTGTCTGGTATTGGTGTGACTTCTCGGTGGTGACTGGATTGGGCTGGGAACGGATGGCCGAGGTTACCAGTTAAAACTTCTAAGGACAATGGCTGGTTGAAAACTTCAAACTCGTCTTCAAAGTCAACTTCAACAACTTCTTCCCCTTCCTCGATCGTGGGCTAGGATGGGGTTGCCTCCTCCTCGACAACGCATTGAGAGGGCAGGTTTACTTTTGGAATGCCTTCTAGTATGGGATCGATGGTGAGCGTGCCTTCTGGGATCGGATTGGTGATAAGGAAACCCAGGACGACAACGCTTATCTGATGTAGATGAGGGTTCTTTGCTTTGATGACGTAGTTCGACGCCTAGTAGCTTTTGGAGATTGGGTGTAGCTAAGGATGAGGTGTGTTGCTTTAAGCTGACCGTCACTATGGACGAACACCTCAACCTTTAATATTTTGTCTAGGATTGATTAATTAATAAGGTTGAAGTTAGGCATAATAGCGTTCTTATCTGCAAAACCATTGGGAAAAAAAAAAAATAGCGTTAGCAAAAAACAGAGCAAATTAAAAGAAAACTCATATACAAATACAAACAGAAGAAAAGGTGAAGGAGATGATTTGGAAATGATCAACCTAGACCTAAAGCCCCACCTGGTTTCCCCTCTCTCGTTGGGCAAGGGAGGCCATCGTGCCACTCCCCTAAAATGATTAAGAAATCCTTGTTTAGCCTTTTGTTGGAGTCGGGGAGGCATTGGATGAGTCTAACCTCAGGGTACCTAGACTTTAGGTAATACCCTTGCCCCTTTAGATGGTGGAGGTTGTAAGCACAGTTAACATCATGGTGGGTAAGCCCTAAACCCATTTTTTCATTAAGGGCATCTATACTCCCCAGGATCCTAAACATATTTGGGGCACATTGGGTGGGAGCTAACCTGTAAACCCTAAAGTAATCCCTAGTTACAGTGTCCATAGGGATTCTTATCCATTCCTCTACAAAGGCAATCATTGGGATTACCACCTCTCCCTCTTACCTTCTTTCATGCCACTCCCCTTACTTACAATACCTAAGTGACACTCTGGACGGAATCCTATACTAAGCTCTAAAATTCTCCATATTCTCCACGGAGTCTACCAAATAGGCAAATTTACCCATTCTAAAGAAATATTTGGACGTACTAAGAAGATTGAAAGAAGAAAGTGAAGCCGGGGAGAAGAAAAATACAAAGAAAAGAAAAGTAGATAAAAGAAAAATAAATGAAAGGACTTATGAAGACTTACGCAAAGTAGAAAACTCTCCTTGGACTGGCTCTTAGTAGGTGTGAAGGCACAAGTGAGTTGGATAAGTTTACAGGTTTAATGTATGAGCTCTAAAGTGAATGAATGCTAAAGTGAGATGATTGATTGATTCGGGCAGTATTTATATCAAAAAGAAAGTTACAAGCGGGAAAATTCCTGCCCGGGTTCCAGCAAAATCCTCAGCCGTTGGATTCTCATCACGCTGTAGAATGTAGGGAACATGGAGCCATAAAAATTTAATAAGTCGCATCTCATATGCCGAAGCATCAGGAGTGGGCCTTGGGCAGTTAAAAAGGCACCTGGGCAATCAGGAGTGATATATGATAAGGGCATAATGGTTATGGCAGTATCAAAATCCACCTTTTTGCCTGAAGAGCAAAATAGGGAATTTCGAGAGGCTATTGTAGGGGTATTAGGCCCAGTAGAATGTATTAGGCCGGGGGCCCAATCCGAGGACACCTTATAAGTCCAAGGATGGATAAATGTATAGAGGCCAGCACTAATAAACAAATGAAAGGATTTAGGCATTATGTTCTAGAGAAGTGATCCGAGGACAAATGCCTTCTCAGCTTAGCAAAGTCGAGGTCGGAAGGCATGGTCTGACATCAAGAGCAACGTTTCGGATAATTCCACTAATGAGGATAAGTATCAAAAGGGAACAAGATATAGGGAGGCTATGAAATATCTAAAGGGAAAATTGCTACCACAGCATTAAATGTTCTACAGCTAACTCTCTGGCTGCATTAATGATAAAGTGATACCTGAACAGTAACTTCCAACCTTACAGCTACTACCCAAAGACTTTAGAAAGGTACTGATGGGACAAGTATCCAGACCAACAACCTGATCTGCACGTGGAGTTAAAAGGTGAACATAGTATAAAATGAAAGGAAGACCCAAAGAGAAAGGGATCGAGAAATAGAGAGAAAAACACTGTAGCAATCAAGAACTGAACTTGTAATCAAATTTGAGAATCAATATATAAGAACTAATCTCCTCGAACTGTGTCAAAGACAGTTTTCTTTAGATTAAACTAGCCTATCTACATTTTCTTGTCATCTGAATCCACTTCACTTGTTGACTAATTCATCAAAAGCCCAGTTTGAACGGTTTTTAGACCCTTTAACACAACCACATTAACCTAGTTAATTAGCCAAGTGATTAACTTAGTCAAATTATACAAATCTAGGTTATCACAATCAAACAATCATAGCAAGTATATAGCAACGGAAAAGTAAATAACACAAAGATATGATGACCGAGGAAACCACACGGTAAAAACCTGGGGAGGATTTAACTTAGGCTCAAGGTAAACTTGAATCAACTATCTTGAAAGAATCGAAGTTCATACAATAAGACTTACAAGCCCCAACGCTTGACTTCTTATTGCTACCCACTAGTAGAACTTACTAACACGACCACGTGCAAGCTCTGAGACCACGAACTCCTTCTTTCTTGAATTCTCCAGCAAGTATAAGCACCCACACTTGTTTTTATTTATGCTCCAATGGCAGCAACTGAGTTGATCATCAAGGTGTAGATAATATCTCCTCCTTGAAAACCCCAAACTTTGTGTAAAGGAAAAGCTCCTCTAGATCTCACAAGAGATTTACACAAAACAGCAATATGAGCAACCTGAGCTACTCTAAAAAACATGGCTAGGGTTTTCTTTATATATTAGGAGAATTATATATGAAACCCTAATCCTTAATGGGCTTAAGCTGCTGTTTGGGTCGACTTAAAATTCTGCAAATACGATTTTCGATTGATCGAGCATGTTCTTCGATCGATCAAACTAAGTAGAATATGAAGTCTTTTTCCTGCAGCTTGTATGTTCTTGAATTTTGATTTGAATCATCTTAAGCATTGTCTAATAAAACCTATAGACTCTAAGATCTATATCTAGACAAGTTTGTGTTCACGATTTGCCAATTCTTCTAAACATTTAGAACCTAACACAGGTTTCCAACCGATTCTTTACAAATTCATTGCATTGGGCTTTTTGGGCCTAAGTTCATTTATCATTTAGGCTAGGGACTCAAATTGCATCCTTACAATAGTTTTAACAAAAATAATCATACACAGAATAATTAGTATTAACTATAATATAACCATAAATAATATTTACAATATATTATCGTATAATATTTATAAAGCATATAATTAATTTTTATTTCTCAAACTATAACCACTCTAAAAAGTAAAGATTCAAGAAACTTGATAAATTTTTATACCAACTAAACTTTAATGAAACCAAAAGAAACACAAATGTACGATTTATTGTACTAAATAAAAAAAATAATAATAATAATACACATACATATCTTTATTATAAACCAACAAACATATTATGCAATATATTTTATCCAAGTAATAGATGTAATAATTGATAATAACAAAGTAAAAATGATTATAAAAATATCACAACAATACAACTTATTACAATTTTATTGATCATATAATAACAATAACAATAAATAATATTAAATAATTTCAAAATTAACAAAACATATATATAAATTTAATTAGAAAGTCGAGATGCTTACCACAATTGTAATACTAACTGAAAAAGTGAGAATTATAGAGTGATACTTGCAATAAAAAAAAAATCAAATAATAATAAATAAACAAAAAATAACAACAATACTAAAAAGTTTATGTCAATCAGTTTGACCCTTAAAAGAGTTCAAGATATTGTATTTATAATGATATCAACAAGATACTTGAGATTTGCTATAAAAGGCAATATTCTACAACGAGTGAAAAATATTTGAATTTCAAAATAGACCGTTCCTAGCCTAAGTTAAAGGCAACAATCTATGCTAAAGTTATGGACATCAATTAAAAGATATTTGAAAATAAAGTATTCCTAGCCTAAAGCATAGTCCTTTTTTTTTTTTTTTTTTTTTTTTTTTTTTTGAGAAGCACCTAAGTCATAGGCTGATTATTTGTTATCAACTACAAATTATCAAATTCATATATGGTGACTATTACAATTTATTATGGTAAATTTCAAATATAACTTAAAATGCATGTAGTTCTAACCATAAAGAATTCATTAATCTAAAATTTGATTAACAACAACAACAACAACAACAATAATCATAATCATAATCATAATCATAGTCATACAAACAATATTAACTCTAATACAACAATACATAATATTTTACAATGTATTAGCTTCTAATATTTACAAAGCATATATTCATACAACAATAATAAATCTGTTAATTTCTAGAGCTATAAGTTAATAAAGCAAAGCAAAAGACATTAACCCAAAACTTACAATCCTTAGTTGTGCACATTGGAGCAAAGCAGAAGAGTAATAAAGCAATGAACAATCGGAAGTAAGTGAAACAATACGAAAAATGTTAACACTTTCTGTGAGGAGATACAAAAACTGATGTTGCCTTTTATAACGAGGAGGAGAAATAAAAAGACAAAAAAGAATCTATACATGACATAGATTCTATGTGTGATATTAGTAGGTTTTTATGGGAATGAATAAAGAATATATTCTATGTACTTAAGTTTTTGGAAAATAAGAATCAGGAAGAGGTGATTGACTCCTCCAATTTTCAGCAACTCCATTGCTACAATTATTTTTTTTTTCCTCCATTTTCGGCATTCCAAAATTCCTATTAAATTTTTCTTTCTCCTCCCCTACAATTTCGGCAACTTGGTTGCCACAATTTTTTTTTTCCTCCCATTTATGGCAACTTGGCTACCATAATTCCTTTTTTCTCTCTCCTCACTCCCCTACAATTTCAGCAACTTGGTTGCCACAATTACTTTTTTTCCTTTTGAGCACTTCTCTCCTTTGGGCACTTCCTCTGGCAACATTTTTTGGGCAGTAGAAATTTCGATAACCTCATTCAAATTTTTTCTCACTCTAGCCATCACGTCATTTCTCTCTTATCTCTCATACTTTTTGTTAGAATTTTGGCAACGGTGTTGCCGAAATTTGCTTCTTTTCTCATTTACCCAAATCACTTCCAACAATACCCATATCACAAATAAATTCATTTTTTGTGCAATATTCAGCCAAAAAACTCACTACATAGTCCTCTAAAAAGGAAAAAAAAAAGTTGAGATCTATTATTTAAAATTAATAATGGATCTTAGCCTTGAAAGTGGCCTTATTATCTTAGAAACACATCAAGATAGATACCCTTTACCAAGGCCCGTACACCAATATAATAAACAAAATAGTGCATGATTAAGACAATTGTGGATATGAAATATAGAGTATTTATTTTGAGATTGATATATTATTCCTTCCTTGCACTTTTATTTTGAGATTGGTTTATTATTATTATTATTATTTTGTCTGTGGACTATACAATCATGCTCTAGTTGTAGTTGTTAGAACTTGAATTTATTATTTATTTTTTCATATTATGTATCATATTGTATTGTATATTCTAAGAAACATAAACACTTGATAAAATTTATAATTTTTTTTATAGATTTACATATCTAAAATAGATATTTATTATTATTCAAAACATATTCAACTAATGACTAATTTAATCTCACTTATGTAATAATATTTAACAAAGCTAATTAAAGAAATCAAATTAACACATGTTTATAAAATCTGCATTCATATTCATTGTCTTCTAAAAAAAACATTCATATTCATTAAACACCAAAAAGATAATACATAGCCAAAATTATAATTTCATTCTTATCATATTCATCATCTTCTCTAATTACTCCCTCTAAGTTAATTATGTTCATTATCTTGTAATTATTTATTTATTGACATTTTCTTCATCATTTTGTAGGAGGAAAAGAGAAGGGGAGTGTGGTGGGGGGGGGGGGGGAACTCATGGACATGTTATTTTATTAGGTTCAATCAAGTAGCCCAATAATTTTGTGTTAAAAACAACTCTAACAACTTGTTAAATCAAATCAAAAGCACCAATTTTTAACAAAAAACCAAAGTTAAACATATATGTCTATGTATTTTACGATACGTATGATTTTATAATATAATAAAATTCATGCAATTAACATCTGTATATCACTTGATTTATGAGTTTGGTCGGTACATATTTATGATATAGTACTTTTTCTTCACTCTATGCTATATATGTATTGGTTAGAATAAGATTTAATTTTTGTTTTTCACTCTATACTTTTTTTTTTTTTTTGGTTTTATTTTTTTTTTCTTGTTAAATAACATTTCATTTCTATGCTATGTAGTAAAATTTGTAGTATTCCTAGTATCATATGGGATCTACTATCATTTCCCCTTTAAAATAAGATTTAATTCTATTAACTAACAAGACAACATTTAGTAGTTAATGTTTCTAAGTCTAACCCTCTAAAAATAGATTTAATATATTTGATGAAAAGTAGGAAATTTTATTAGAGAAACACATCTAAACCACTTACAAACTATTGACACCCCATTTTGCAACCCGCATTTAACCTCACATGAAGGGTAAAAGGGTAATTTCGCATTGGAAATATGCATCTTGATTCTGGTCATCAGATCCTTAATCTCATTTCACCAAATTGATCTTAATGTTGTAACAATCAAATCAACTGGTCATAAGCCCTAATCGGACCATCAGATTAAAAGTTATCATCAAATCAAGTTTTTATGGCCGAGATGCACTATTACAAATTGAGTCTGACTATATGTGATTATGAACAATTGATTCCAATTAATTATAATTATAATCAATTTGAGATTAATAATGTATCATAATCTGATTGGTTAAGACTACATTTTATAGTAAGGTTGCATACACCTAATTAATTAGATAATTAAACATTAATTATTCAATGAGTAATTTGTGCAATTATCTTTTAATTAGAGTAAATTTGGAATCAATTAAGTCTGAAATGGGAGTGATTGGAGCCATTTAATGTTAATTGAGAGCTAATTTGGACATATTAATGTTAATTGTGCAGAAACCATTTTCTAACAAATGACTTCTACTCACCATTTCATTGATATCTCTCAGAATAATTTGAATCTCTGAATGAGGTTAATTTTTCCATAAACTAGACATCTAGGACTTCAATTTGAGCACAAAAACGAGATAATTCCGATTAGAATTGAGTCAAATATGATTTTTTGAAGTTGGCTCTATAGGCTATTATAGCAACTACGGGAAAACCGAATTTTGGCTTGCTCCTCACTCCCACCAATCTCTCCATTTAATGCACTAGATTTTCCCCAAGGCTAAAATGCGGTCTAAGTTTATGATTCTTTGTCAACCCTCATTAAATGGCCTTTCATTCATATTTCCTCCACTACTACTATATAAAAACTCAATCTCCTTCATTCTAGGACAAAAAAAAAAAAAAAAATAAAAAAAAACAAAAAAAAACCCTCTCTTCTTCTCTCTTGAGTTCTAGGAAGTTGAGTGGTCTTGTCATATCTTGGTTTTCTTGAGACTCAAGGTATTAAGTTAGACTCACTCTTCCTCTCATAACTTTTCTTTTCCTTTACCCTTAGGACCTCCCTCAAGAGTCTCCTCCTCCATTATATGGATCTTGCATGAATGTATAATCTCTTTCCCTAATTGGTTTTTTTATGTTGTCATGATAAAAATTTAAGATTAAAGCGTGATAGTAATTATTTAAATTCCCTTGAATATATTTGAATGTTCTTAAATGTTCTTCAAATATTCTTGGTTGTTCATCACATGTTCATACATGACACTAGTTTTAATCTTAAATCTACATCAAAAACATGAAATAGATGTTTGTTTAATAATTTTTTAAAATTCTTGAAGCTAGGATATCACCATCCATACACATTTACTAGAATTTATTTTTCAATCCAAATGAAATGCTTAATAAATTGAATTAGGGTTTATCACATGTACACACTTTAAATTTAACATGCAAATTGATTGATAACATCTTGGATGATGTGATATGAATGTTGGCTACCATAGTCTAGAAGACCGGTTTCACTGAGCAAGGTGGGTGTCTAACACCTTCCCACCTTGTAACATAGCCTCCGAGCTTAGATCAAGCGTTAGTAGATCAAATGCTAATCAATGTAATTTTCGATTTCTAGATTGTAACTAGGAAATAAAGCCATGTACTTTATCTTAAATTGTATCTAGGACCAAAGCCATGTAATTTCCTATGATCAATGTAAATTCAATTTCAAATTAATAAAATAAGGAATTTTTTCAATTTTGGTTTTCTTATTTATTCCAATAATTAAATAAGTGGTGACTCTATTGTTAAACCTTTAATCTAAAGGGGAAAATATAGTTAGTCGAACCTCCATTTTGAGAGGCAATAATACGACTCCACCTATTCACATGAGTTTGGCCCAACACCTAAAAACGGGCTGGGGGCGCAATCTCTCACACAAACTAAACCCAAGCCCCCAAGGAAATAACTTCAACAAAACTCAAAGGACCAAAAATGATGAAGAAAAAAAAAATTAGAAAAATATTATGGAGTGAATAAGAAATTGACTCCTAATGTGTCCACTTGAGCATAGTATTAAGGTGGTAAGAATCCTTGAGTCTTACATAAAAAAGGAAAAAAGAATATGAGTTTACACACACATGGGTGACATTAGGTTGGGCTTTAGACGTGTGGATTGGGTCCTTTTGTCTAAATAATAATAATATTTTATTATTTTATTTTTTGAGTCAGTAAGTTTGTATATATCAATTATTCTTGAACGGTGTGTATGATTACTAACGTATATATTGATACTCCTTCATTCATAAAAATAACTTTTGATAGAAAAACTTTCTCTCAGAGAAAATATTTTTGTGCATAAACATAGAGTCAAAGAAAGAGAAAGAGACATAGTTCAGTTCGCAAAGTACAGTCCTTGTAATGCTTCTTCTCTGTGTTGTAGGTCATTTTATTTTGGGAGGCAGACATCCATGAATCTCTAAGCACCGCAGATTGTGTGAGGGGTGACATTTTGCCTTAAAGAGAACACAAGATTTGATCAATTATGCATTATTCATCATTCACGCATATGGTCTATGAGTTATTTAAACAAATTTCTTTTCATATATTGAATCTATTTGTATTCTTGTTTATGATTAGATCTGTATGTTGCTCTTATTTACATTATCACAAAAATAAATTATTGAAATATATCCAATAATACACACACACAAGGATAGTTTTATTTATTTATTGAATGCAATACATTGATAGTTAGGGGTGGAGAATTTAAATCCTAAATGTCTTTATTTGAAACACCAAGACCCACAAGACTCTTAGTCATTGCTCTGTTAACCAAGCTAAATACAGTAGTACCAAGAGGGCCAACTGATCCATAAAAATATTTAATTCTATTAAAAGTAGACAACTGATACATAAATTTAAACTTACATAGGGTTTATGCAGATAAAATTTAGGTGAAAATGCCATTTTGGAATTAGTGTCAATTTGGTCTCTACATCTAGCTGTCAATTTGGTCTATGTTATTTTTAACTTGTAGTCAATTTATTTCCTATCATCAAATCACAAATTTTATTGCATTTTCTTAGCAACCAAACACAAATCAAAGGTACCAATATCCAATTTCGTTAGACACACATATCAAAAATAAAAATAATAAGAACCAAATTAATTGCAAGTTGAAAATAACATAGACCAAATTGGTTGCTACCAAAATGTAGGGGTCAAATTGATAGTGACCTCTAAATGTATAGACCAAAATGGTAATTTTTGCCTAAAAATTTATTGTTTTATAAATTATTGACGCTCTGTTTGTTTTGACATTAATATTTTCTAGAAAATGACTAATTTTCCAAAAAGCATTTTCTAGAAAATTATCTCATTGTTCTATACTTGTTAGCGATTTTAAAGTAAGTTTGAAAACTATCTTTTAACTTCCATTATTTAGCTTCATGTGAGATATATTTGTTTTCCTTATTTAGTTTCGTGTGAGATATAATTGTTTTATAGAAAATTTTAGTGGGAACTATATCTCATGCCAAGCTAAATAAGGGAAGTTAAAAGATAGTTTTCATTTCATTATTTTTTTTTTCTTGAAAATACCAACATAGGAAAATACCAAAAATTATATTTGCATAAGGTTTTTCATTAAAGGGCAAGACTTAGGTGTAATATTTGGGTGTGGCTCCTTCGGTTTACCTCTTAAGATTTTGTCATGTGGATTTTTTTAATGGGATGGAAGTATATTTTTTTTTAGTTAAGTAGTTACATGATTGAATCTTAAGAGAGGAACCTAAAGAACAACACCTAAGGTACTGTACTTAAATTTTGTCATTTCATTAAATTAAACATAGTGTAAATTCAATTATTTTAGGAATGCCCACAAACTAATTAAAAAAAAAATTCCTCACCCTCCTTTAAAAGACAAATAGAATCTAATTCATGTTTCTTTCTCAGAAAGTGCAACAAGTACTTTAGGAATTTTGGAATATCATGCCCACGAGTGAGGGGCCGTTTGGTAACGTTGTTCGTATTTTTTGAAAATACATATGAGTAAAAAAGTATGTAGAGATACATGTATTTTAACATAAAACATGTGGTTTTGTGTTAAAATTCTTTTTCTTGTCAATGTTTGTTTCTCTCTTTGAAAAAAAAAAAAAAAGGGAGAGGGGGGAAGAGTAGGTGGAGTTTTCATTCACAAAAGAAGAGGAGTTCCTTTAGAACTGGTTATCCATATCAATGTTTCCAATCATGCAATAAAAATATAAACCAAAAAATTAGATGATATATCAATTGGAGTATTTGGTTAATTAGGAGGGTTAATGGTAAAGTAAAGAGGTCACCCGATATGAATCATGTCTCTGATTCTGCCATTGTTTACAGTATGATGAGTAGGTTGGGGTTGCCTAAAATAGCACCGACAGTGACTTTTTTATCAATTCTCCCCCACTTTCACGACATGAATGGTCCGGAGGAAGAGAGAGAGTGGGGGGTAAAAAAGGTGAAAAGACACGGAGAGATAGGGACTCTAGGGCTATGGGAAGCAGGCATGTGGATGAGTGGGGGACACACCAAACTCTCCAATTTTCCCATTCCCTTCGAAATAATTGAGTTCTCTATTCAATTCAAAGAAAATAATAATAATATAAAAGAGACGTTTTATTATTCTAATGTTTTTTAGAAAACGAGGGCGGTAATATTTTTTTTAAAATAAGTTATTTTTTAAAATATTTTTTATAAAAATATCCTATTTTTTATTTTCAGTAGTAATTTTAAATAAATTAAAAAAATAATCTTTTAATTTTTTTTATTTAGCTTGAGATGAAGTTATTTTTTTTAAAATTTAATAAAAAACAATATCTAAAAATAAACTTTATTGTTGACTAAAAATAGTTTTCCTTTAATTAATTTTTTTAATACTACAAAATACTAAAAAACACAAAAAAATTATTTTTACACAAAATTTTTCCCTATAACAGACTAAAGTAAAAAGAAAGAAGAAATAATCGAGATTTCATGATCAAACACAAATAATAAATAAACTTAGAAACACCATCGAATTTCGTACCTTATTTTACTATAATATTATAAGACGTTAAGGCTATGGTTGATATACTCATATGCCATATAAAAATGGTATGAACTGTGAAACTATTCAGCAAAAAAAATGAACTGTGAAAATCTAAATAAAAATGATTTTTTTTTTTGATACGAAATAAAAATGATATTATTCTAAGCAAAGAATTCAACTTGTGACAGAGAAGAAAGAAAAGAGCAAACCCCCAGTCCCATCTGTCTCTCTCTCTCTCTCTTCCCGCTTGCTTAAAAGCTTGGTGTTATTGCATTTTGTTCAGAGTCTCTGAAACACTCAACTGAAGTCAGAAAAAAATGTAAAATAAAATAAATAAAAAAAGCCAAAGCAGAAGAAGCTACCTAACTTCTGATATAAAGAGTTGGGAGTCTGTTTCTCTTCCAGTGGAACAAAGCTCTTCTCTTTTCTGTGTGAAAGAAAGTAGTGAGGATGCCTAGACCAGGTCCAAGGCCTTATGAGTGTGTTAGGAAAGCTTGGCACAGTGATAGACACCAACCCATCAGAGGTTCTCTCATTCAAGAAATTTTCAGGTCCAATCCCATCTCTCCCAATATATGCATACATATTTAACTTTCTATGTACACATCTAATCTGTGATGTTTGTCTGCTTTGCTTTAGGGTTGTGAATGAGGTTCATGGCTCAGCTACTAAGAAGAACAAGGAATGGCAAGAGAAGCTCCCTATTGTTGTGCTCAAAGCAGAAGAAATTATGTACTCCAAAGCCAATTCTGAGGTACATCTTACTTTTTTTTCAGAGAAAAAAAAAATGAACAGAGCTATATGTAGTTTCTAAGTGAGGCCGAATTTAGAGGTGTTTTACTTTTATGTTTGTTGGGTCCTAGACAACATATTTTTATGTGCTACATTTTCTTTCAGCTATTACCAGTATATAGAGCTTTGGTATATATCTGGGTTTAGTAGTTCTGTTGTTTTTTCAAACTTGTGTTTTTGCATAGGCTGAATACATGGACCTTAAAACACTTTGGGAGCGAATGAATGATGCCATTGATACAATTATTAGACGTGATGACAGTACCGAAGATGGAAAGCTTCTCCAGCCTTGTATTGAAGGTATACACCATCAATTTTGACTTAGTACAAATATTTGCTGTTGGGTTTTTGATCATTATATAGTCATCTTGGCTCTACTTGATATCTATTGCAAAAAATTTTGATTTGATTAAATTTGTGGTTATTATGTGTGTAATTTTACTCCCTTTGTTTCTAGCAAAGAGTACTGGATTTGAACACAATCACAGACAAAAAGCTAGGGAGAGAGAGAGAGAGCTAACTTAAAATGTCTGTTTGTAATTGTTTGTACTTTATTTGAATCACTCAGCTGCTTTAAATTTGGGCTGCACGCCAAGAAGAGCATCGAGGAGCCAACGGAATATTAACCCCAGGTTTTATCTGAGTCCCAACACTCAAGAGCAGCCCCCCTGTGTTTCTCCTGGCACAGTAGTGAACAGTAGTCAAGGGAATCATACCACCAAATCACAGTATATGCCTCGTTGTTCGAATTTTGTGAAACCCGATACTCCAATTTCAACCCATTTGAGACCTTTTCCCCCAAGCAATGATTGTGCCGCTAACAAGTCTCTCTTTGCAGCTGTGAATGTTCTGCCATCTGGTAATAAACCCAGTTTACATATGGAAAATTATCCAGCATCAAACTTGTATCCAGTTTATCCCTTGTATTATGGAATCCTTCCTAATTTGACTTCTGACACATTGGAGCCTGCCAAGATAGGTGTTGAGAATCCCTATTCCTGTAATGTAGATGCATCATATAAGATCACTGAAACTGATACAAGGAAACCCCTTGACAGCTCATCTAAGATTGGCTGTGATCTATCATTGCGGTTGGGCCCTCTCTCTTTTACACGCCTAGGTGTTGGAAACAGGAAGCCTCAAGAGGTTGAAGATGATGGTTCTGGTAGTTCTCGAGATGGAGGCAAGCATAGGGATCAGTCACCTGTGGATAGAAAGTTAGCATTATTTACTGGGGGAAAGGCATATGACCCATTGGACTTCTGTTCAATTAAATGCAGTTTTGAGGATAAAAATATAAATGTAGAAGCAACGATGAGAAAGCGAAAGGAAGTTTTTAATCACCCTGAAGAGGATCAGCAGTTCTGTGGGCAGCCAAAACTTCCAGGTAGTAGTCACTTGACTAGAAGAATGAGAAATGCAGATTAGATCTTGGTGTAGAAACTTCTACCTGGCAATCTTGACACGGTTAGTTTAGTAGATATTGATGAATTGCTTATTGCAAGGATTCAAAATTTGTAAAAATGTAATGTAAGCAAACGACATTAAGTTCGAATTAGATGTATATGATGGACAAGCGAACTGAATTCGAGGCTTTTTGATATGCAATGTACAAAAGAAACTTTTGTATGACTGATGTTGTAGAATATGTGTGAACCTGTATTAACTTAGTTATATCCACTGAATGAAGATTTCCTTTAAAAAGATGCATTGGAAAAGTTAATTTGAGAGAGAGTGGCTGGTAGTGCCTTGGCTTAAGACAGAAGCTGATCAAACTTTATACTTTTTCCTGCAACACAGCCTGATGTATATGCATATGGTATACTGGCAGCAAAACAGCAACAAAACAGAAAGGCAACTGGATAAGGGGATAGGTTTATGCTTCTGGTGGGGTTTACTAAGAAGTGCAAGGCCAGAATAGTGGATTGGGGTTGAAGATGTGGAAAGACTGAAACATCACTATCAACTCAACTGGGTATAAGCCAGGATTTTTCCATGGAGAAATGAAAGCCTATTTTTCCTTTAAGATGGTGTGGAAAAATCACTGGTGCCCGAACCCGAATCAGCATTCTGTTAAATTGATGATAAGTTTTGACAATGGGGGAGAAGCTGTGCAAAAACTGCTTTCTTCGCCACTGAAATCACAAGAAACATGGCTGTGCCTGGACAATTTGCTATCAAATACACTTCCTGTCCATGTGTATTTAGTGTTCCATTTATGTCTAAACACTAAAGCTTAATTGGGTTCAGGAATCATTTGAATTTGAGTGTCATGTAAAACGAATTGTGCCTTTTAAAAAATATTTTGGAATGGACTGTAGTGGTTGTTCTGTTCATACTTATAAATAGTGTACACTAAAAACTATGGCAATTGCTAGAGTAGAATATCTTCAACATCGTCGTATATGTGATTATCAAAATTTTAAAAAGAAGATTCATAGAATGCTTTGACTTGAGGCTCTTTGATCTGTAATTCTAATCTGCCTGAAAATTAANAACAAAGAAAGCCTCGTCGAGTTTTGACCCCTAATTCAATTTGTTCCCCACTTCTCAATTATTACTAATACAGAACCTATCAGAATGGCTCCACTGACCATATTAAATCTTTAATGACTTCATTATTTCTGGACCCATTTCCACCTAGTCTAATTTGGATAACCTCCTCACTAACCTGCCAGGATTTGTAGCTCCACCTGCATAGAGTTAATGTGGGCTTCATGGGGTGTAAAAATTTGATGGATTTCTTGATCGGAGTTGGCTTGGGTTCAGTGCTCTTAGATTTATCAAAATGATAACTCATATTTTATTCGATGATAAAAGACTACTAGTTGAGTTAATTGTAACTCATATTTATCTGAAAAAAATTAGGATAATATATTTAAACCATACTTATAAATAGTGTACACTAAAAACTATGGCAATTGCTAGAGTAGAATTCTTCAACATCGTCGTATATGTGATTATCAAAATTTTAAAAAGAAGATTCATAGAATGCTTTGACTTGAGGCCTTTGATCTGTAATTCTAATCTGCCTGAAAATTAATGTTAGTATTTCTTATTGAAAAAAAAAAAAAAAGAATATTAAAAAAATTGGATTCCAACCATGCCATTCAGCTACTTGTTCTACATAAACTATTGGTTTGAAATTGGAGATGAAATGGAAGTGGAAGAAGAAGAAGAAGAAGAAGAGCAGCAAAGGTCGAACTCAATCTGCAATCTCTGATGGAGAGAGTAGTTAGAAATTGTGGCCTTTTTTTCTTCCTCCTCAAGTTCCCGAAGTGGTATAGCAGCTAAAAATCTCCTAATAAACTCTTTACAACACTCTTTCCCACTGCATATAACCTTTTCAGTTTCCTCCTCATGGTCAGTACTCCTTGCCCCATCTTTTTCCTTGGCGTCAACCTTTTCTTTCTCTACCTTTTCACGCATCACACTTGAATCATCAAACTTTAATATGAATGCCTGGTTGCATCCCTCAAAAAGCCGCTCACCTAACGTGTCAATTATGTAATAAGCATTGGCTTCTACCTTGAGCACGAAGAAATGATCGTTCCAACTCACAATGTATATTCTTGGTTCATAAACTTCAGTGTTGCTACTGATCTTATTCCATATATCTTCGAATGACATGGCTTCCTTCAAGCACTCAAACTTCTCGGGGCAAAAGAACCCAATAAAAGACTTCTCATGCAAGACTGCTAGAGGCCTGAATTTAGCTTCTAAGACTGTATGAAGATCAAAATGTTTGTCTGGGAAGGATTGTATGTAGGCGGTGTTGTTGCAAAGCTTTTGCCACTCTGAGGAACCTTCTATGATGAGGCTGTCGAATTTGGGTCTCGTTGGCATATCTTGGTTGGAGTGGAGCCAGTGGGCAATGACTGTTACTAGTGTCGTGCAGGCACTCTCTCCTGAAGCTTTTTCGCTCCTTTGGTCGAAGGATGCCAAGAATACATTGGTTTTGAGCTTTGCTTGCCCATCTCTGCTGACTAGCTCCTTCACTTCCCAGTCACTGGTTGTGCAATTGTCATCTTGCAAGTCTATTTCTGAAGTGGATCCAGCAGCATCTGCTTTCTGCAGATATATCCATGACAAGCATTAGATCTCATAACTTTTGCCTTACAAAACAAAACAAAGAAGACCGCTGATCCGGTCGTAGCTAGAATCTAGGCTTCTTGGCTGGAAAAACCTTTTAAAAACAGAAAGTTGTCCAAACCTCTATGGTTCTTTTTCTAACAATGTCATTACTCATGATGGCAACTATAGAAGGTTTTTTCATTCATTCATTCGAAAGCAATAGTTTGAGATACTGTGGTAAATTATCCAATTGCCTACTCGAATGAAGAAGAGATTATATTAGAGCAATTGATGTGCTTCCAAGGGAATCATCCCTTTATTTCAAAAAAAAAAAAAAAAAAAAAAATTAGAAGAGATAGTGACAAATTTATAGTAAGAATGTGTGAATAAGAAAAGACAAAAATAAAGAAAGATGAAGGGAAAGAGGAAGAATGATATTAATGTAGAGGGTAGTGGGGAGATGAAAAGGTAAGGGAGGGAGAAAGATTGAAGAAGTAGTGGGGAGATGAAATGTTAAGGGAGAGAGAAATGTTAGAAAAGTGTAAATATTAAAAAAATAAATGTTAAAAACAATTATAGGAAAAAAAAAAAAAAAAAAAACCTAAAGCTTGAAAGGCTTCAACGTTTTTTGTTTTTTTTCCCCCCTCCTTTAAGTTGAAAATACTCACACAAAACCCTAAAGCTGAACTGAAAAAGTTTTGAGTTGAGCTTGATAGTGGAATTAATAAATAAGAGATGGACTGGATTAATTATACAGATTTATTATAGGGTGATAGTGGAAGTAAATAAATAAGTAATGGGCTGAATTTATTATAGGGTGACAGTGGAAGTAAATAAATAAGTAGTGGGTTGCATTTATAGGGCTGAAAATTGTAAAAACCATTTTAAAATTGTAGGACAAATTATATTTAAAAAAAAAAAAAATGATGTAGCAGCTAATGTGGCGCAACGTGAGAGCAGCAGTATTAAACGCTACGCTTCAACTTTTAGTAATATATAGATTGGAGACACACTATATTCCTCACATAGCTAGAGTGATTATGGTCAATTATTGGCATGAGAATAGTACCGGCCCCTATAAATTAATCAAACCAACACATTGCATCATCCTATTGATATAGTCTATTGATTATTAATGAAAAGTAATTGTGTTGAAGGCTCCACCCTGACAAACCCAACCCATAGATCCAACCACTTTTATTGCCCCACTTGGTAACAAGCCTACGTTACCGGGCTCGGCAATGAAAAGTAATTGTGAAAATTACTTTTAAAACTATATAATTTAGGGGTTATAATAAATTAAATTCTATAGTTTAAAAAATAACCACTTAAATCTTGATGTTGTGATTCTCAAAAAAAAAAAATTCTTGATATTGTGTTTGTGCTTTGTGGTTTAATTTTTTACTTTTTAAAACTTCACTATTTAATTTATTATTTTTAGAATTATATGGTTTAATTTATTGCTTTTGGAGTTATATGATTAATTTAATTATTATGGTAAATTGTATATTAAACCCCTAAAATTTGGGGGAGATTGGATTTTACACCCTAAAGTTTTAGAATTAAGATTTTACCTCTTGAAATTTGGTGATATTTAGATTTTACATCCTGGCGTTTCTAAATTTGGACTTTACCCCTTATATTTTGGAAGTGTTTGAATTTTACTTTCTAAAGTTTTGGAGTGTTTGGATTTTACACCCTAAAATTTAAGAATTTAGAAGTATAAAATCCAAACAACCCTAAATTTTATGGGGTAAAATCCAAGTTCTAAAACGTCAGGGTGTAAAATCCAAATACCCCAAACTTCAGAGAGTAAAATCCAAAATTTGAAATTTTAGGGTGTAAAATCTAATCACCCCCAAACTTTAGGGGTGTAATTTGCAATTTACCCTAATTATTATACTCCTAAGTTATGGAGTATAAAATGAAATTTTCTATCTAAGATTACAGATTCATTTGTGTATATCTATGTTAGTTGTTCATAGATTTAATAACTAAACTTTACACAACAACATTGCACACACATCCGGTTTTACAACATGTTGAATTGATTGATTGTATAAATTGTTTATCATTCATTGTTGACCACTTCAACATCAACAAGTTATAAAGTTAGATATAAAATTAGGCATGACCCTACATTTATTCAATTTTACATGCAAAGTACAACTATGACCTAGAGAGAGAGAGAGAGAGAGAGAGAGAGAGATACCCGTAGTGAACCGAAGGATTTAAAACTCAATCGCCTTCTCTTCCAAGAGAAAAACCCAGTTTTTCGAAAGGAGCGAGACAGAGTCTTTGATCTCGAGAAGGATTCCAAGTCAGCTACCAAAGTTAAGTCTACATTGCTATTGTCACTTGTGTAAATAGACTCACTTGATCCATCTAAGTCAGTCACAACTGGCATATCCAAGTAACTAAAAGCCTTCTCATTCTTGTTGTTCTCCTTCTCCGACTCCAACCTCGTGTTAAAACCATCCTTCAACTTTGTGACCGACTCCACGAAGTTTACAGTGATTCTTGGCGACTCATGAGAATCTCTCACCTCCACAAAGCTCATAGATACCTACACAAGCCATTCAAATAATACCAACATTATTCTTATAAAAAAAAAAAAAAAAGAATTATGCTAACGAGTGCCCTTAGGGCATTGGTTAATAATCCATTTTAGTAAATTTTTATATCACTTTTATGGGAAATAAAAAAAAAAAACTGCTAAAATATTAATTTTTTTTTTCATAAAAACTTTCTTTAAATAAATTATTAATCAATGCCCTAAGAGCACTCGTTAGCATTTCCAAAAAAAAATAATAATAATCCTAGTAACAACATTAGAATATCAGGTCAATTGGTCAATTATAGGTAACTACGAACTGGTCAAAGTTTTATGACATGTTACATAAAAGTATAACTGTATAAACAATCAGATCATTGGGGATATAGTTGAAACATTAACATTAATGGCTACAAGGTCTTTTGCTTTTTCTTTTCTATTTTTAGAAGTATCTGGTTGTAGATTTTTAAGGAAAATTAGGACAAAATTTCACAGTCTGTACTCTGTAGGGCATGACTAAACAAAGATGGCCTAATCCCGATTTAGATCTTCTAGATTTTTTAGAGTACTCTATTAATAGATTTTCTTAAATTTTAATTACTCTTTAATAATTTAATAGTCTAAATTCTACCATGTCAGCATTTCACTAACAATATTCTTAAAATAATAAAATAATGTTGCAAACAAAACAATTAAGATTATTGTTAATAAAATGCTGATATAGTAAAATTTAGACCATTAAATCATTAAAAAATAATTAAAATTTAAGAAAATTTATTTAGTAAAGCACTTTAGGAAATCTAGTGCATCTAAATAATCCGCCTAAATCTGGCTTTACAACTTTATTTGCCCAAGAAAAGCTTTACACTCAACGAAAGTAAAACCAACTGGCTTTACTCAACTCTTCTTCTTTCTTCTTCTTCTTCTTCATTTTTTTTTTTTTTTTTTGAATGGAAGATATAGAACTGGCTTTACTCAACTTGAAGCTAGAACAGCTAGGATAACCACAAATTTTTTTTTTTTTTTTTTAAAATTTTTAAGCTAAGCATTTTTATCCATTTTATTGGTTAAATAAATAAACTAAAATAGCTATCTAGTCAATATTGTTCAACACGCGCTTCAAAAATCAAAACAGAGGGAGAAAAAGTACAGACTATGGATTGAAAATAATGATTTAAAAAAAAAAAATTGGACGTAAATTAAAAAGAACTGAACTTTTTTTTTAAGAAGGAAAAAAAAAAATAGAATGAAACTGGGCGTATAATACAATACATACATAAAGGGTAGCATCCGTGGCCAAACGACCGTCACGTAAAGTCACGGGAAGCTTTCTTTCCATTTGATGAGTCTCTATATTCGAAGCCAATTCTCCTAAATTCAATGATACCTTGCCCAGAACCGACAATTTGCTCCTTGACTCTGTATTCTCTCCCTATCAATAAACAAAAAATCAATTCCTTTATTGCAATTAACGTACAAAACAAATATTAAAACCAAACATCAATGAAAAAGACTTACATATAAGACGTTGAAAGTAACTTCCCAATGACCAAAAGAACCATCTTTGGAGATCGAAAAACTGCACACACTCTCAAACTCAACGTCCCATTCAATGGGTTGGCCTTTGGTCGATGAGCATCTTTGGTTGGTGTAATCTCTTTGACGCGTTGATGTTCTGTAAAATGGAAATGGAACAAGTCCAAGCCCAGCTTTAGGACCTTTCCATTTCATCGCAATGACCACAATCTTCTTATCATCATCATCATCACCATCACCACCATCATCTTCTACCTTTTGTTCACAAAACCCTTCAAGCTTCAACTGGTTCACCTTCACATGCAACCTCTTTACAACCCCAGCTGCCCATGGCGACCATTTCATCGTCTTCTTTGTTAACTTTCAAACATAAACATATCCCAAAATGTGTAAAATCCTTAACAACAAATTTGGATATTAATAGTAGAGAATGAAAAATATAAAAAAACACAAACAAATATATAAAGACTTGTTCTCAATTTGGTCGTGTGACAGCTTATATTGTATAGGGTGCTTTCGCAAAATTAGAAAGAGTCCTTCCTTGTGGACCTTGTTTCCGTGTGAACTAGCACACCTTATTACGTGAAGCACGCAGAGAGGAGCGAAAACAAAAAGAAAAAAAAGAAAGAAGGTTTGAGCGGTTTTCACGTGTTTGATATTTTTCTTTGTGATGAGGCAATTGATGATTGGTTGAGATGTTGAAGCAATTGTGTTTTGGGCTTACACATAAGGAAAACTTCGCGGATTATCGTCACATGGTGATGTGGGGTGTTGACACGTCAACGCGGACAGCCTATGTTACTTCGCGTTGATCTACGCGCAAAATTTTAGCGAGCGACATACGGTACTGAGTCCTTCGAAGGAAAGAAACTACGTTGCTTGTTTATCTCCCACGTGTCAATGACAATTTTAATATTATCAATCGTAACCGCATTCGTATTAAAATCGTTCAAGTTTCTTTTGTCTAATAAATCTCTTTTATATTTATTTCATATGTTCACATTTCGAAACACCCGTATCTAAGTTTCTAATCTATGTATCATTTTTTTGCTTATGTTGTTCCTTTTTTTTCTTCATTGGCATCAAGGGTAAAGCTAAAAATTTTAGTTTAGGAGAGTCGATGTTAAATTATCTCGTAATGAGTCATAATTCAAGAAAAACTCAAAATGCTACATATATGTTTTTGTGCATTGGTTTAATCAATGTAATTCTTATTAGCACTTAAAAAACTAAATGACCAATTAAGTATTTTAAGTTCATTTTCCCTTCTAAGTTTCTCTTAGTCCTTTTAACAACCATAAGTTCAAACCATTCAAGAAATTAAATATAAATATAACAATTACATATACAAGAAAATATAAAATGTTTAGAATTAAAAATAACAAAATCCTTATAAGCCAATATGAAATTATATATAAGGATACAAGATGACTTTGTATTTTGAATAAAGCTTATCAATTGGTTTAATTTTTTTTTTTTTTTTTAAAAAAGGAGAAGAATACTCTAGTACATCTCAAGATCTTAAAGTCATTTTTGCTAGTTTCAAATAAGCTCAGCACTCTTTTTTGAGACAAAATTATAAATTTTATTCAAAGAAAAGAAAGAATACAAAGCCAAAAGAATGGCCATAGCAAAATAGAGCAGAAAAAACAAAGCAGGGAAAACAACATGTATATTTAGTAACATAGAGCAACATTTACTAGCAAGTAGCAACAGATNCCCCCCCCCCCCCCCCCCCCCCCCCCCCCCCCCCCCCCCCCCCCCCCCCCCCCCCCCCCCCTTTTTTTTTTTTTTTTTTTTTTTTTTTTTTTTTTTTTTAATTTGATTGTTGTTGTTGTTTTTTTTTTTTGGGATGAACTGATTATTGTTGTTGTTGTTGTTGTTGTTGTGTTGTTGTTGCCGGAATTTGCTGCCGAAAATTGTTGTTGAATTGGATGCGATGTTGAAATTTTTTGTAATAATGTGAAAATTTTTCCGAAAAATAGCATTTTAGAATACATCCAAACACATGAAAACATTTTCTATAACAATTTTCATAATTCAACCAAACACTTTAAAAATATTTTCCTTTTCTGGAAAATAGCATTTCCGGAAAATACATATTTTTCGGAGAACGTTTTATACGAAACAAACACAGCCTTAGTAACATAGAACAACATTTACTAGCAAGTAGCAACAGATGTGGACAACAATCTCATCTTATAACATAGAGCAATATTATAATAATAATAAAGAGCAATATCAGCACACACCAAATCAGAAAAATATATTGAAGCTTGGGAATTGAAAAAGTAAAACTTCTAATCAAGCCAATGGTTTGACATATGAAGGAGTTTCAACAGTAAAGACTAATAATAAATTAGGGAAAATATTAAAAGATGAAAAGCAAGTTTGCAAAGAACACTAAACATGGACAAATAGGGGAGTCAAATAATTTTTCATGTGGGGGTCAGTTCTTAGAAAAATGGTAAAATGGTTTGAGTATGCAATTTTACCTACTCTAAATTTTTTTTTTTAACTTTTAGGGGGGGCCATGGCCCCCCCAGTCACCAACTTAGCTCTACCCCTGATTGGCATAACTCTGATCATTTTACAATTCATTATAGGAGATTTTTCATATTAGGGTTTAAGGTTTAGGTAATTATGTTTTTCTATTAAAAAAAACACTTTACCATGTCAATCTATTTTATATTACATTTTATTAAAATATCAATTTATCTTGAAATTTTTAATTATTTTTATTTTTTCACACAACAATTTGAGTCCATAGAAAAGAAACTATGTTGCTTCTTTATCTCCACGTGTCAATGACAATTTTAATATTATTAGTCGTAACAGCATTTGTATTAAATCGTTCAAGTTTCTTTTGTCTAACAATTTATTTTTTTAGTTTATCAAAAAGAATTTATTTTATTTATCTATTTCACATACTTACTTTTTAAAATACTTTACAATTAAATTATATATTTTACACTACATTTTATTAAAATTTCAAATTTTTTTGAATTTTAAAATTTTTTTTTTCACACATAACAATTATTATTCGTTCTCTTCTTTTATCTTTAGAATACGTAAAAAAAAAAAAAAAAAAAATTTACATGTAAAATGGATAATGTAAATGTAAATGTATATAATTATTGTAGCAATTATATAGTTTTGCATAATTTTGCATAATCTACGAGTGAATTTTTACTCTTTTTTTTTTTTTTTGAGAGCGAATAAGTGAATTTTGAACTTAATTAGCTAAAATACGGTCTATTTTTACTAGGACAAAGTTTAATTACAAAATTGATTGTAATCTAAGGCTTCAACCTCACTCAATAAAATAAACATTGTTACATATTTTGAAAATCTAATTGTTGAATTTCATGTTTTTTTCGCTCTTAATACACATGTCAAATTTTGTGTCAATCGGATATTATTTACTATATGATCTATATGCTTATATTTTATACATAATTTTAAACTACAAAAACTTCAATTTAAATAATTTATTGATAATATAACTATTGATTTTTAATTTTCTTGAAATTTTTTAAGCATGAAGAATATAAAAAAGATAGTAATCCAGTGGTAAATTTGTCGAAATTCACTTGTAATAAAAAAATATTGAATAAGGTAATAGTTAAACTTTGTAACTAATCTTTGTTTTTTTATTATATCAAGGATTGATGTGCGTGCTTTTAAGTTTAAGATAGCGTATCAGCATGTAAAAGACTGTATAACCATACTTGGGTCCAGTTCTAGTGGATTTGGCTTCGAATTATCAAATCCATCAACCGGGGCACACAGGTTATAAATAGAAGATTCATAAAAAAATTAAAAAAAGAAAAAAGAAAAGAAGAGATTATTAATATCTCTCACATATGTTACTGAAGAATGAATGGGCCACTTTTCTAATCCAATGGTGGGAGGTCTGGGCTTAATACCAGGACAACATCATCATGCAAATTGAAGAGATTTTAGTTTGGGCTGTGGAGGATCTTGCAAAAGTTCAGAATAGCTTACTCTCTATTACAGCTCAAACATGGGCCCAAACACCAAACTGAAGCGTTGGGCTATGGTTTACACAATGATAGTTCTCCGCTGCTCCTTCCTTAAACCCCAGCTCCTTTTAATGTGCAGCTCCAGTTATCCATTTGGGCACTTGGGCCCATTATTTTGTTCTATATTCATATATCATTAATATATTATTCAGAAAAATAAAAAATAAAAAATGAAAAGTCAAAATTCAATCAAAATTAGTTTTTAATTTTTGTCTAATTTTGCAACACATGTCTAATTTTTTTTTTTTTTTTTTTAATTTTGAAATCAAGTGACTCATTCATAATACTTGTGCAAAAATTAAGATAATCGTAGCCGCCTCACTCATTGAGGTAAAACTACTTTATTATCACTGATTCATTATTGTAGAATGTCTTTTTTTGTACATGACCACAAATTACAACCTAATATAATATTATTATACAAATTTAGCAATTATGAACAAATATCACAGTCCCATTTTTCTTATGAAAGTAGTCCATGTATAGGCAAAAAGAAGAAGAAACCCATATACTTTTGGATCTGATTCTCTCTTTAACTTAGAAAAACGTTTTCCTACTATTTACTTAAAAAAGTCTTTTCATCTTTCCCATAAAGCTCTCTCTCTCTCTCTCAACAACTAGTCACTGACAAACCAATCTTGTTCTTTTTCCCCAAAAATTATGCTCAAGGGTCGAATATAGATTTTTTTTTTTTATATATAAATATATTATACTTCAAATACCCTAAAAAATTATTAATGATGTGATGTAAAGTGAATCATTTTTTTTTTCTTGTGAAAGCTGAAACTTTTTTATGATTTAATTATTAAGTGAAGTGGTATTTGAATCTTAGATAAATAAGTTTTTATTGTTTTTCGTTTTAAAATTTATTTTATTCTAGTCCTATTTGTATAAATTTGAAGTAATTGTAATTCTATTATTAAGTTAAAACTATTGGGTGATTCTTTTTATTAAGTGAAGTTATAATAGTGTCTTTGATAAATCAGTTTTTATTCTGATGATGTTGTCAGTTTGATTTTGCCTGTAATTTTAGCCGATATAGTTGTTTCTCCTGAATAAATGTGCAGTCTTCTTCAAAAAATGGTTTGACCTAAAATTCATGTGGTGTTTGTGCCTTTCTACCCGTTACTATTTTCGGGCCCACCACCATCACCTTCACATCTCCCACCAAAACCTCCATATCCAGCTATCCCATTCGACCCACCATTTGATACCAAGGAATCCTAAAAATTATTAAAACCCAATTCCCAAATCCCATTTCAAAATGACTCAAATTCTTAAACACAACTCCATGATCAAAATTCATCGGATGAGAATAATAATGGCATGAAGATTAGTTCCAAAACTTGATTATCAATAATAGGTTTGCGGCAATTTAGTTTTGGTAATCGCGACGCAAAATAGATCTATGAGAAAGCCCCATGAAACAATATGTGAAGCGGGTGGTTGTGGTTGAGGAGCCGAAGACAGTAACTAAGAAGGTTTTTTTTTTTTTTTGGTTAAAGAGATTTTAAAAAATGCTAGACTATAATTTTTACCATAATTTACTTATGTGACAAATCATGAGTGATGGAGTTGTAGATCTACTATTTTTACTTCACCATTAATTGTTTACTCTACCCTTTACAATTAATTTACTACATGAGTAAATTATAGTAAAAATTATGATTCCGTATCTAAATTTGTAACTAAGTTAATTTTGTCGTTTTGACTAAAAAAATTGAATGCAAGTTGGTCAAAGTACGTACCAATGTACTTAAAAAACTGAAATTCCAAAAAAGCTTTAAGCAAATAAGTTAAAAAAAATAAAATAAAAATGCTGTTGACAAATACACATTATTTATTGAGTGGGAGTACCATTGTATTTCTGAATAATTTATAACGAGGAATAGAAGAATTAACAACTCTTCTTTCATGTTCATCCAAAAATATGAAAAAAAACGAATCTTCTTTTATGGATCCTTGTTCTTGGGCAATGACAGCAGGTAGCTTCAGCTTCCAACTAAAACTGTACGTAGTGCGCCTATTGTTCAACGAAAACGAGTCACCTGAAGAAGTGAGAACCCACTAGTTTGAAAGAAAGAAAAAAACAAACAACCTTTTTACACTGCCTTAATTTGTTGAAACTTGTAAGTTTTTAAGATTACCTACTGCATATTTTATGTGCAAGTTGATGAATGCCTTTCAAAGACGCACTTAAAGTTTATAAAAATGTAAAACATTTTCTTCAAGATAGGCGTGAAAGTTGTTATCTATCATCTGCTTCTTTCAATGCCTCTTCCCAATAACATTTGGCCCCTCCATTTGCTGTATATACGACTTTGAAAAAGTCAGAATTGTAACTCTTCCTCAATGTTCTGTTTCACCTATATCGACACTACAGTTGATGTCATTTAATTTGACACTGTTAATAAACTAAAGCAACAAGCCAACAGTCTTATAAATATAATGCTTTAACTGCACGTTCATGCATTTTCTACATGTCACATGGATCATGATAGACAGACGAGCGCGCTTTAAGAATCAAAGTAAGTAAGCCATTAATTTTTATTTTACTCATAAGAAATTTCATGCCCTTTTCATATGGATCACTATGTTGTTCTATACATAGAATATAAGCTTAAATATAATGGAGTTGATTTGCGCATGACTAAAAGATTATCTCATATTTTATAATCACCGAATTCGTACACAACAACATAAAATCTCAGTGTAACAACTACGTAGTTGTTACACTGAGATTTTATGTTGTGATCCACCAATATCTCATTTAAAAATCATCGAATTTCATATGTCCAAAAAATATTTATTATGTAGTTGCTGCGCTGTGATTTTTATGTAGTTTTGTACTGGTATTGGTTGGTGGCTAGGTGTAACAAAATACAATAGAACATATCACGCATGTGAGGGGACAATACCTCATTTATTCTTTCCTTTTCCAACACCTTGCAGTGAGACAAAGGAAATGTATTTCTTTATTTGTACATGAAGATATGTACACTATTTTTTAATTTTTTACTTCTTTTTCTTTTAAATGGGTTATAATGGCCTTTATCCTTTGTCTTCTATAGAATTTTTACTTTCCCTTTAAAATATAAGAGAGAATCTCCCTTAATTTTTTTTTTTTAAGAAAACCCTAATCTTAGAGATAATTTGAGAAATCTAAGATGGAAACACAAAAATCAAAGGGACAAGAAAGAAACCACATACACAACCATTCTCACATCAACAACGTCCTCATTCTCTAAACTAACACTAGTACACTACCGTTGACAAATTCTAACACCTTCAAAAGAGTATGCCATAAATGTTATGAGTTAAAGCAGAGGGAGAAAATAGTCACCACTTAGTTTTGGATGAGTTGAGAACTACTTTAATCCCAAAGACAAAGATCTAATATTCTTCATAACCAAAGCTTGGCTTGGAATTAGGGAATGAGAACAAGAACAGGGTGGGCCAACAAATTTGGAGTCCTAGGTGATATATTTAAATGAAGACTTTTTGTTATCATTTAAATAATATTTAACTAGTGTTTAATATAGTAATTTTTTTATAACAAAATTTCATTCTTTTAGTTTTGCAATATGCTTTCTTATTTGGAAAAATGCTAAAGTTATAACAAATTTTACTATAAAAAAACTTACAAACGATGTAGTAATGAATGTGATTAGTGACACTTCAAGAAGATAATAAACAAATATTTAAATGAATGATGTTAGGGATATTATAAATTTTACAACATGAGACTTACAAAAATATATCACCAATCACGAAAAGTAATTTAAAAATGCATTTAATAAGCAGTTAACGTTCACAAATTATATTGATTGTCACATCAATTTGTAAAGGTTTTGAAGTAAAATTTATAGTATTTCTAGCATTTTCTTATCAGAATTATTTCTTGTAATTAGTGACATATATATTTGTAAGATCTATGTATTTAAAATTGTATTATCTCTATCATTGCTCAATTTTTGTAGAAAAAAAATGTAAAACTAATTTTTTTTCCTATATCTCCAAAAAAAAAAATTTTAAAAATATATAAAATTGTGCATCAATTTAATTTGGGAGTCTTTCACTAGTAGGGGCCCCTAGGTGATGGCCTAAGTGGCCTAGGCCTAGGGCCGACCCTAAACAAGAAGATGTTAGACACTCATTCTTGCCTGGTTTGAAAAGTGGCCTTCACTAATGTTCATTAGTCTCACACAACAAAAATAAAATCCTAATCTTTGTCCATAAAATTGTTTTGTAGGAAATTAAATTCAAGCAAATGAAATGAGATGGTCGTTCAACATGTTTAGGGCGATGGATGTCTAGTGGGGATCAAAATACACTTCCAAAAAGGAGACATATGTGGCTCCTTTTTAGTGATGTGTCGAATTGAACTCTCGATAATGCAATCCTTTAGTTCAAACATTAGCTCAAAAGTGGGGCTTAGGACTAAATTGGTTTACTTCAATTGAGGTTAGAGGAAAATTTTGGACAAAACAAAACTAGTCAGTTTTGAATATGAGCACCTCGAAACCAACTAGGAGTGAAGGATCACAAAGGGAGTGGGAGTTGCAAGAGAGAGAAGTTCAAATTTGGATTCAAATTAATAGATGATTTAAAAAAAAAAACATAATATATATATATATATATAAACCTAATAAAGTTGGATTTCCTATTATTTAAGGCTATGTTTGGTTGGGAGCATAGAAAATATTTTAGTTTTTCACCATTTGTATTTGGATGAAATTTTAGTTTAATTCACATGAAAATCTCATTTCAAAATGTGATATGTTTTTAATATTTATTTTTTTAAAGAAAAATTCTTAGTTTATATTGTTAGAACAATAAAAACCTGTTAAAGTTTTTTTTTAAAAGAGAGATGCTACGTTTACAACAATTTTACAATAAATCACAGGTGGTTAGTTATTATTGGTTCAAATTTGAAACTAACACGAAAATGCCATTTGGATTGGGCGTTTGAGTTTAGGCGTCTGCGTTTTTTTTTTTTTTTTTAGCGCATGAACAGTACCCTCACATGGATGTACTGTACAAGAGACAATTTTCACTGTAATGCACTGTAGCATCACTGTTCATACAATTAAAAATAGGTCCCACGGTACTATTTACACATTTTAAAATTATTTTGCTACAGTATTTTCAATTTCAGTAACAATAAGTTCAATCCAAAAGGACCCTAAAATTACTTTTTTACCCTAACAATAACAATTAGTAACAACCTGTCACTTAAAATTTGTTATAAAAATATTGTAAACGTATATTTTTTTTTAATTAGTAATTTTAGATTTTGATGTTTAGAGGTAATTTTGGGCCCACATCAGTGCTATACATCGGATGCAATTATCATAAATGGTTGAGATTGATAGTTGCAAAAAGCAACTCTCAATCTCAACTGTTAATTAAAAAAAGTTAAGAAAAAATTTATGAGAAATAAAAAGCGAAAAAAAAATTTGTAAGACAAAGGGTCCGTAATTGCACATGAAAAGATGGTGGTTGAACTGGAAAAGATTTGCCTCTGTACAGTGTACCATTTACTTTAACCAACAATTAATTAATTTTTTATTATTGGATAATCTCAACGAGAGATATGATACATGAATGCATGTTCTATGGAATTCTTTTTTAATCTTCGAAAATCCCCATTGAGGCGGTGGGAAAAGAAAATATCCTTATTTATTGAATGCCCAACTGGCTTCTCCACAGACACAGTCCACGCACTGCCAGTAAAGTCTACGAATCCTCTCCATTCTCCAAATGCCACGGCTGTCTGTCTTTATCATGTGAATGTCTGATATAACATTAAATGTTTCATATCGCACCCATCTCTTTCAAATTTCAAATTGTTTCAACATGAAAATAATAATAAAGAAAAAAAAATTGAATAACTAATATTGATCTTGTAGTACAAGAAAGCAAAAAACAATAATAATAAAAGTTACTATGCAAGAATGTTTACATTTTTAGGTCAAAATAATTCAGGATTTTGTAGTAATTATTTATATAAAAAGGCTAAAGTACAAACTACACATGTAAGATAGATTTGAAGATATTAGAGTTTTACACCACTGGGTTTTAGAATTTAAATTATACTTTTTAAAACTATATCCTATTTGCATTAACAACTCTTCTATTTATATTTTCTGTAAAGCGCCACATGTACTTGCCACACTTATTTGGTTCATACAATAAAACAATACAATATCATTTTATTAGATAAACTAAAAACATGTGGCAAATTTATGTAATACTTAACAAAAATATGGATAGATTGGCAAATAAAACATTATTTCAAGGATAAAATTTAAGGATTCCCAAAAGTGTACATGTACTTGCCACACTTATTTGGTTCATACAATAAAACAATACAATATCATTTTATTAGATTAACTAAAAACATGTGGTAAATTTATGTAATACTTAAACAAAAATATGGATAGATCAGCAAATAAAACATTATTTCAAGGATAAAATTTTAGGATCCCCAAAAGTGTAGTTTACACTTTAACCTAAAAGTATTATAAGAGTAACTACTAAACAAATCAATCAAAACATTATAGCCATAAAACACTAATATTGTGTGGTCCCTTTGTTTTCTTGATGTTAGAGAAAATATCAGTCTGAAAATCTTGTCCAACTTATTAGTCAATCCACCAGTTCATGTTTCATGTTTAATTAGCAAATTCCGATAAACTCGTTATTAGAAGATTATGGATAATTTCTTGTATACTCACCTAAAGAAAGAACATGGTTATATCATCTCCTACGTACGTACCATTACAGAAAAATCATCTTATAGAGTCACTCATGATGTTATCCTTATTATAAAACTCATCCATCTATGAGTATCACACATGAGGGGACGATTTCATGAAATGTAACGATGCACACAATAAGCCAATCATTTTAGAAATATTCGGTATCTGCTACACTGTTACAGGCTTTATCATTATTTTAAGTTAATCAGGTTTGTGTAAAATGTGGACTACCAAACGATTTTCAATAGATAGAGGATGATTTTCATGTAAAATGTGTTTTGTCGAATCAGCCGGCCGATCTCTAAGCAGTTTTCATGTGGACCAGCAAAAGAAAAAAAAAAACGTTGGTCAACATTCTCGTGAATCACATCTCTCTATGATCATATTCTTTAGAATATTATGGTCCTCCAATTCAGAGCTTCACATATCTTTTAATCGCTAAAATTTTTTTTATTTATAAAGTTTTACGTTTATATTTTATGTGCAAATGTTTGAAATCTATGAAACTATGTCATTGTTGCTTGTAGTGTAGTACTATGTCATTGTTGCTTGTAGAGTAGCACGTACGTATTACATCTCTCCTATACTTTCTCAAAGGCAATAAACAAAATAATATTGAAACAAATTAAAAAAATATAATTGTGAATTTATTGAGATGATTAAATTAAATTAAATTAATTAAACTTTGTTTTAGAGAAATAGGAAAAATATATATATATATATATTCATGATGTTATCCTCATTATAAAACTCATCCATCTATGAGTATCACACATGAGAGGACGATTTCATGAAATGTAACGATGCACACAATAAGCCAATCATTTTAGAAATATTCGGTATCTGCTACACTATTACAGGCTTTATCATTACTTTAAGTTAATCAGGTTTGTGTAAAATGTGGACTACCAAACGATTTTCAATAGATAGAGGATGATTTTCATGTAAAATGTGTTTTGTCGAATCAGCCGGCCGATCTCTAAGCAGTTTTCATGTGGACCAGCAAAAGAAAAAAAAAAACGTTGGTCAACATTCTCGTGAATCACATCTCTCTATGATCATATTCTTTAGAATATTATGGTCCTCCAATTCAGAGCTTCACATATCTTTTAATCGCTAAAATTTTTTTTATTTATAAAGTTTTACGTTTATATTTTATGTGCAAATGTTTGAAATCTATGAAACTATGTCATTGTTGCTTGTAGTGTAGTACTATGTCATTGTTGCTTGTAGAGTAGCACGTACGTATTACATCTCTCCTATACTTTCTCAAAGGCAATAAACAAAATAATATTGAAACAAATTAAAAAAATATAATTGTGAATTTATTGAGATGATTAAATTAAATTAATTTAATTAAACTTTGTTTTAGAGAAATAGGAAAATATATATATATATATATAATTATAATATTACACAAAATCAGGCTAATAGTATATGTGGTCGATCGAATGCTAACATGCAGTTCACCTTCTTCTTTAATCTTTTTCATTTTTTGACAAGCTTTTCATGACCAGGGCCTGCATAATGCATTTTGGAGTCTTAACCGATAACTTTAAGTGTGGTTTTTTCATATAGTTAACTATTAATTGAATAATATTTATTGAAAAAAATTTTAGGTATAATTAAATATTATGTGCAATATATTAGATACTTAAATTAAATTCAAATACATGGTTATATTGACTAATGAAACACAAACAATGTTTTCTTTTTTAACGACAATTAAATTCGATGCAACAATACATTTAAATTTAATTGGGGAACCTAATATACTGCACCTATAAAACTGTACTCAAGTTATACCCATACTTATTTGAGTGATAGAGATACTACGAATTTTATTATATCAATTGATGTGGCACCTTTTATCCAAAAAAAAAAATTGCTGTGGCGTCAATCACCCAAAAAAAATTGCTGTGGAGTATTATTTTATTAAATTCCACCAATTATATTAATTTCTACATTAGTTTGTTAACCTTTTGAAGTAAAATTTGTAGTAATTTTTCTTTTTCCTATTTATTTAATTTTTTATATCTTTTTCCCCCAATTTTTTTGCTCTCTCTCTCTCTCTCTGTGTTAAGTTTTTAATATCCACATGGATATTTTCTAGTAAACATGTATAATTTAAAAAAAAAAAAAAATTAAACATGATGCTATAATAGAAAATTATAATTTATGAGTAAAACACATTAACATAGTGCATAAAATTCGAAGAGGACAATTTTTCAAAATAATTTTTATTGATTAAAATTTTTACATTTTTGGACAAATAGACAATTTATTTTATTAGCCAATAAAAGAGTCTTAATTTATCTATTTTTGCTACATTGTAAGACAAATAGATATAATATGTTATTTTGATTTAATAAGGGCCTTCTTCTATTTGTGAGCCTTAGACCATCACCTAAGTAGCCTAAGGTTGAACCGAACCTGGATAGAAATGAATATGATGGTTTATTTATTTGTTCAAAAGTCTATTAATCACTATATTATGACGGTTCAAAGCAAATAATAAAAATTCATTCAAGAATTGTACTTGCTGTCTTGCCCAAAATTTCAAAGTGATTAGGTGGGTCATGATTAATCTTCTACGTGACATTTTATTTTAAAAGAAAGAATGTGTAGCGAATTCTGAATTTCAAGAAGGTAAAAGAAATTACTTAATTATTCCAGCGACTCTAAAAGATTAAGATAGCTCCCATCATAAATAGGAAAAAAATTTGTTTTGTAGTGTGCTTGTTACCTTTTCATGTTAAGGTAAGGTCACTTAACAATGCAAAATTTTATTTTATCTTCTTTTGAGTATATTTGATGCGTGCAAGCCACGTTACAAAGGGGCAATACGATATATATAAAGCGAAAAGACATGTTGTAATTAAATTGTAGGTCCAGTCAACGAGTGATTGTAGGTTGAGTTTAAGATTGAGTTTATTATTGTAATCAATCAAGCTTTTAGGTGTAGTAGTCACACATAAGTGAATTAAAGAAGTACAAAGAGAACTCCATTGGATCATTTTCGATTTTAACATTTCCTTTCCTATTGAGATCGGGTTTGTAAGTGAGTCTGTGAGGAGTTGAGAACAAAGTTCTTAGTGAAAACTCGAATGATTGTGGCCCATCACAAATGGCGGGACTTGGGTTGGGTTAGGTCGTCCCGCTTTGGGGCGAGTGCGTCAAATAGGGACTGTTTGAATTGTTGTTAATTGTTATCAGTTGGGGATATGGCTTGGGGTAGAGTGGTTTTGTTGGCAGTGGTGCTAAGTAATTCAATGTTGGTGGTTTTGTATATTTTTAGTGGATTTAAGTTGTTTGGTAGGTAAGAAAGTGTGTGGGAAAGTGAAAAAGAATTTTGTTTAATTGTTTTGTGGTTATGGATTGTTATTGTTTAGTTAGTGAGAAAGTGTAAGTAAGTGAAAAACTTTTGTTATTATTTTTTATGAATCTTGAGTTGTTTGGTTGGTGAGAAAGTGGAAGAAAGTGAAATGAAATTGTGTTCAATTATTTTCTATTTTTTTTATTATTTTTTTTTTTTGTTATTTCAAAGGGAGATTTTTTTGAAATTCATTAAAAAAAATTGTAAAAATTGTTTTTTTTTTTTTNAGAGAAGGTTGTTACCACCGCATTAAATGCTTTGCAGCTAACTTTCTGACCGCATTAACGTGGAGAAAACCTCTGGACAGTACTACATTAACTTCCCCAATGCACAGAGGGCTTGAAAGGGTGTCCAATGAGACAAACACTCAAGTAGTAGTTTGGATAATCAACAAGTGGAGAGCCAAGATTGTCTAAAGAGAACTATATAATGGAAGAGACCCTTCACGGTAAAGGGATCGAAAAAAAGAAAGAAATACTGTAGCAATCAAGAACTAAATTTGTAATCAAATTTAAAAGCAATATATAAGAACCGATCTCCTCGGGCTGTGCCGAGAACGATTTTTTGTAGTTAAAACTTGTCCATCTTCTTTTTTTTGTCATTCAAATCCACCATATTTGTTGTCCGACTCATTTTAGCCCAGTTTTCCAATCCACTCTTTACAAATTCATTATTTTGGACTTTTTGGGCCTAAGTTTATCTACCTTTTGGGCTAGGGAGCCAAATCTGGTCTTTACAACAATAATATAACATTACAATGTTTGATTCATTAGTTATATTTCTATCCTATTAAGAATGTAACATTTATTTTGCTTGATTGGTTTCTAAATATTCTTATTCATAGACACTCTAAGATCCTTTTTCAAATCCCTCTCGTCCTTGATTTGGGCCCCAGGCCCAGTATAAATAGATAGATAATGAGCTCCTAACCCAATACCCCTCCGATTGTAATGATATTCCATGAATCTAAGATTACAGGAAGTAAACGCCCTAACTTCGAAGGTATTTTTTTAAATGAATATCAAGGTGATGACTGAGGAGAAAGTCTCTATTAGGCTTTTGCAGCACACTTGTTAGTTGTTTTGAAGGTTGATTATGAAATGAAATTCGGGTAGACATTTCACATTTATGATTCGAATCGGGACCCACCACCCGAGTCGGTCGTGGAAATTAAACTTCCAATTTCCAAACCCTCCCCAATTAAATTATTCCAACTAGCTACCATCATTCATTACGAATTGCCAACTGCCAAAGTCTTATCCGCCAAGCTCGGCTCTCGTGCCTCAAGAAAATTGGAACATAGTTTTTCCTACATTATAAAGCCACATATATTGACTTGCAATAGCATAATTAGTTTGGTTCCACTAAAAAAAAAAAAGAATCCAAAGAAGAAAGGGACTCTTCATTTCACAAATGATATTTGTCATATTAACATATATTGATGTCTCAAGTGAGAAAAATGCTCACACGAAAGTGATTGTTAGATTTTTTTTTTTTTTTTTTTGTTTGCTAGTTAGGATTTCTTTTCCTATAGTGTAAATTCTAATAAAATAAAATTATATACATTTATTGGATATATTAAGGAAGTAGATAGCCACCATAAATGTATTGATTTTTTAGTTAAACAATCACGTAAATGCAACCCAATAAAAATTTTGAGGTGTAATTTTTTAAAATCTATTTCCACAATATTTTCTTGATCCATCTTTTATTATTATTATTATTATTATTATTATTATTATTATCCCATCTTTCTTTCTTTCTCTTCTGTTATAGACGTTTAGCGCTTGAACTTTAAAGGGAGAGGAGAAAAGGGTGTTGGGTAACAAGTGGGAAAGTAATTTTTTTCCCCGTTGGGACCATGTCTAGTGAAAGAAAAAATAAAATAGGTCATTTATTTTGCTTTAGAACCATTTAAATAAATTTAAGATTCTTTTTTAATTTAATCTATCACAATTTTTTTAAGAAAATTTGTAAAGAGTTTTCAATTTCAAAAAATCACTCTTATAATTGAATCCATAAAATTGTTGCCAATGGATATATGTTGAAAAAAAAATTCAATTTGCAGTCACACATTACCATGCAGTCACACATTAGAATAAGAAATTTGAGATTTGATCCCTACTTACATTTGAAAATCAATTAATGTCATGACTTGATATAAAGAGCTTAAGCAATCTATATGTTGTTTAGAACTCTTCTTAGAAAAGAAAAAAAAAATTTTGTTTAGAACACTATTATTTGAAAATAAAAAAATTCAAATGATAATCAAATTACTGATCATTGAAAATTTCTAATATTTGTAATTCAATTTTTTAAATCAACAATGTAGGGTTCAATTTCTTTACGTAAACCCAAATACAATGAATTTGTAGAGTATGGGTTGAAGAACTAGAGTTGACAAGGGATTCACAACAAAGGATTATCACTCTTTTTACTATTCATTGATCAGTTTCTATACATTCCATGGTTTGTAATAAACCCTCTCCCTCTATTATATAGCCACTCTCACCCTTATCTCTACCGTCCACGTGCTCCTCATCCATGGATTTGCTCAAGTACCTATCACGTCAGGCAGCTTCTTTTCATCTCTGTGTGAGTGGCGGTAGGTTATGGAGCACTGTTCAGAGGTCTTCTCCACATAAATGCGGCCAGAAAAGCTGTTGTAGTGCATTGAATACGGTGGCAGCAGCCTTTCCCTCAGATATTTCCTCATCCTTATCGTTCCTGGATATGTTTTGAGCTTATCTTGATCAGGTGGAGTCCTCGGACAATCAATCAGGCTTTTCCTCTACTCATTTAGTTTCTAATATCACATCAAAGTAAAGCACCTTCCTCGGACAGGTGATGTCCTCCTCGGACTGGAGATATCCTCTTCGGACAGCGATGATTCTCTACAGGAGGATTCCATTTCACTCTGGGCCCTGCATTCTCCGCATCTTTCTCTTCGGACGTGAAACAGTCCTCTCCTGGGTATTCGGCCCATTAACTTGGGCCTAACCCTCTTATCCCCCACAATAGCCCCTCAAAATTTTATTTTTTCCCACGCAAACGGGGAGAAAAAAATAAGATTTTGATTTGGTACGCGGGAATGGGTGGATAAAAACTAAAATAAACTAAAACAAAAGAATCCAATAGAAGTAAAAAGTCATGAATGCCCCTATTTACACGCGTGAGATCATGGGGACGCGCGCCTTATTATTTCCGCTGCAAATCTTTCCTTCCCAAAGCAGCGCGTCAACTACTTCAGGCGGCTGTGTCCCTTGCATCCAACGGTGGATTATTGATCAAACGGGTAGGGTTTGCCTTCGTAATTCGAGCGAGATGAATGATACCGCTCCATTTGTCCCATATATAAACCCCCGTAGGCAGTTACTTTTCTTACTTTCCACAATCTCATATCACTCAAAGTATTCTCAGAGCCTCCAGAGAGTTCCCTTCTTCAAAAGTACTTCACGCCCACTCGGATCTCTGCGTTTTCTGCCTTCAGGATCCCACCCACATTACATTTCGAGTCAAGGAATCAGCTTTACCCGTGCTAGTGTAAGTCTTGGTGTCTCCTGAACCTTTCTTTCCTTCTCGGCTACCATTTCCATCCATTAACACCGTCTTCCTCACTGTTTCATTCAGTCTTTTAGGAATGGGCAAATTCCAATATCTCGTCGATAGTCCGGCGTTGATTGAGGAATTCAAGAGAACCCACAATATCCCACAGGGGGTAAATCTAAGGTATTGCCCCCCGGAGGGGCTGCTGTTAGCCCGACAAGAATGAGAGGTCATAATCCCTATGATCGCCTTCATTGAAGGGGGAATGACCCTTCCCATGGGTCCCGTGACCCTAAACTATCTTCGTAACCATAGGCTCTCTCCCGATCAGTGCGCGCCCAACACCTTTAGGATCTTAGGGGCCTTTGATGCTATAAATGAACAATTAGGCCTAGGGCTAACTTGGCACGACTTAGTATACCTGTACGAGTGTCGTGGCCAGAAAGGGGGGGGTTATTACCTTAAATCCCGGTCTGACGTCGTGAGGCTATTCTCCTGCCTTCCCAAATCCAATAAGGGGATGAAAGACGATTACCTGATCGTCTCGGGCGCATGGCACGACGGTCTACACTGCCCGACCGAGCCAGGAGAGCCAGGTGTGCCTTCTCGAACTCAGGGTCTTAAACCATAGTCTTAGGGATTTCACTTTCTGCAGTTAAACCTTTGTCTATCCTTGCATCTGATCTCTGATCTATTCTGGTGTTTGTTTTACAGATAAGGTACATACAGCTCCTCGACTGAGCCTTACAAACGTGCCTGCCCTCAACTATTTGCTGCGCTCGGAGATTTACGTTAGCGAAGACGGACAGTTGAGGTCCGTTCCCCTTATACTCGGTTACACCCCCAAGAAGGCAGACGTTCAACCAGCGGGGAACGCAATTACTGAGGGCGATTATAGGTTGCGGAGGATAGACGTTGCTCGGAAGAATTTTCTAGCGCCCTACGACCTTGCACCGGTTCCTCACCCTAATCCCCAAGGTGCTCCGCTGCTCGTCCGACCAGTTCAGCAAGTTCCCCTTGCTCAACCGATCGTGAGAGAAAGGGTCGGCTCTTCGTCCGCTTCTTTAGACGCACAAATTGACAAGTTCAAGTTCGAAGGGGAAGACAAAGGGGGCGTCCAAATAATACCTTCGGATTCCGAAGAAGAACTTGACAGACAGTCTTGCGTCCGAACGCCTTTGTTGCTGACGACAGTTCCCGAAGACTCTTCGGAGGAAGAGATGTCTGACTTGAGGCTACTCCTAAAGAGGAGGAGTAACAAAGTTGAGGTCAAAGGGACGGAGACTTCTCGTCCCGAGGCGAATTT
Source organism: Quercus suber (assembly GCF_002906115.3). Taxonomy (NCBI): domain Eukaryota; kingdom Viridiplantae; phylum Streptophyta; class Magnoliopsida; order Fagales; family Fagaceae; genus Quercus; species Quercus suber. The sequence goes on along the minus strand of NW_027069853.1, from coordinate 76,866 downwards.
GCCTCCACCTCCTCCCGCTCCACAGGTTCCTGATCCGGCCCTCAAACCTATACCAGATCTAAAGAAAAAGAGGCCGATGGAGCCTGAAGACAAGGAGAAGGGGTTGCCACCTAAAACCAAGCAGCAGAAGGTGGCCAAAGATCGGCAAAAAAGGGCATCTTCAGTGGAAAGCAGAGAAGAGCCTCCACTGGCCGAGGTGCGCCGAGGACAACGCATATGGTCTCCTCGGCTAGAGCTCGATGGCGTCCCCTTTCCCTAGGAGACCTTGGTCAGGAACTATGACGGGGGTCGTGCTGGGCTGATAGCCGAGGCGCTGCAGCAACCCCTTCTTCTGCCCCGAGACATGGATTCATATAGGCGTTTCAGCCAATATGAGCTCTTCAAGTCCTTGAAGAGGGATTTGGCCATGGTAAGTATACCTCTTCCATCCCTTGGCTATAACGTGGATTCTCCATGTTTGTATACTAACACTGTTACTTTGTTCAGATCACCCAGCAGGTCTTTGTGGCTGAAGAATGGAACCGCAAGACCCATGTGGAAGCCCAGGCCGAGGCCCAGGCTAGGTCCGAGGCAGAGAGGGCCTTGGATAGCTTGAAGGGAGAGATCTCTAAGCTCTCGGAGCAGCTAAAAGGGGTATCCCAAGAAAGGGATAGCCTTGATGCTGGTCTGAAGAACGCTGAGTCCCAGGCTGAGTCTCAGCGCAGGCAGCTAAGCGAAGCCCAGAAAAATCTGGCAGCAGAAAGGGAAACTACCAAGGCGCTTCGTGCCGAGCTGCTGAAGGCTAAAAAGGCTGCCGAGGAAGCTCAGAAGGACGCCCAGCTGGCTAAGGAGGCCACTGAAGCTGAGAAGAGGGCGTCCTTCCAGTTGGGGGTGGAGACAACAGAAAAAGATCTCACCGAACAATTTGCTGTTGTTGCTCGGGACTATTGCGACTTAACTTGGGGCAAAGCACTAGATGCTGCTGGAGTGCCCCTTGACTCAACTCTTAGACTGCCCGAGAATATCTTTTATGGCGAAGATATTAGGCAGCATCCAGATGATGTTCCCCCTGTCCAACTCCCAGTGGCATTTGAGCTGCCCTCGACTGAGCCAAATCCCTCGGCTATCCTCGAGCCTAATCAGGGTCTTCCACTGCCAGGTGATCAAGTCTCCTCCACCGAGCCCAAGCAAGACAAGGGTGAATTTTTGGCAGAAGGAAAATCGTCCTCGGATCCTCCTCATGAGATCCTAACTTAGATTAGATGAAAGTTTTTTTTTATTTTTTTATTTATTTATTTTTTATTTGTAGTTGAGAAAATTGTAAACTATGATTTTTATGAATGAATTAGTTTTTGTTTGGGATGCTGATGTTTGCAGTTTAATATGATTTTCTTGTGTCACAAGTGATTTCTCCTGGTAGTTAGTGTTATAAAGAAACGTAATTACTTTGCCTTGCAAACAATTCATACAACCAATATCGCATCCGAGAAAGACTTTTCATAACCGTTAACATTAAAGAACATACCTGTCTAACGCTGCGTACAAAGAACAACGGACACCATATTTTGTGAATGTACTTAGGAAAGTTCACAGAGGCCAGAAAGTAATGTTAACCAAATAAACACTTCCGGAACAAATGAACAGTGTTAACTAATCTGAGATCATCTGGTCCGAGGACTACAGGCATGATCAGATTTAAGTTTAAACACTTAAGGAACGAATAAACAGTGTTAACTAATCTGAGATCATCTGGTCCGAGGACTACAGGCATGATCAGATTTAAGTTTAAACACTTAAGGAACGAATAAACAGTGTTAACCAATCTGAGATCATCTGGTCCGAGGACTACATGCATGATCAGATTTAAGTTTAAACACTTAAGGAACGAATAAACAGTGTTAACTAATCTGAGATCATCTGGTCCGAGGACTACAGGCATGATCAGATTTAAGTTTAAACACTTAAGGAACGAATAAACAGTGTTAACTAATCTGAGATCATCTGGTCCGAGGACTACAGGCATGATCAGATTTAAGTTTAAACACTTAAGGAACGAATAAATAGTGTTAACTAATCTGAGATCATCTGGTCCGAGGACTACAGGCATGATCAGATTTAAGTTTAAACACTTAAGGCACGAATAAACAGTGTTAAGTTATTATAAACAGACATGAAAAGAACTCTATTAATAATAATACCTCTTGAGGTTATTTACATTCCAGGGGCGGGGTACCACATGACTATCCAAGTCCTCCAGAAAGTACGCTCCAATGCCTGCACACGACGTGACGCGATACGGTCCTTCCCAATTTGGTCCTAATTTTCCCCAGGCTGGGTTTTCGTGGTGCCGACCACTTTCCTAAGCACCAAATCACCGGGTTCTAGGGGTCTTAGCTTGACTTTGGCGTCATAGCCTTGTCTAAGCTTTTGGTGGTAGTGAGCCAGTCGGATCATTGCGTTTTCTCTCCTTTCTTCGATTAAATCCAATCCAGTTTCTAAAAGTTCATCATTGTTGTCCGGGCGGAACAAACTGGTTCTCAGAGTTAGGAAGTTAGCCTCTAAAGGAATGACAGCTTCAGACCCGTAAGTCATTGAAAAAGGGGTCTCCCCAGTAGACCTGCGAGGTGTGGTTCTGTAAGCCAGAGCACGTGTGGCAACTCTTCAACCCACCTTCCTTTGCGTCATCCAATCTCTTCTTTAAACCGCTAACTATGACTTTATTGACCGCTTCAGCTTGCCCATTACCTTGGGGATAGGAGGGAGTAGAGTATCAGTTTATGATGCCAAGTTCGCCACAATAAGTCCGGAACGAGTTGCTGTCGAACTGTAAGCCATTGTCCGAAACGAGGGTATGCGGAACTCCGAAGCGAGTTACAATATTCTTCCACACAAATTTTTGTACATCCACATCTCGGATATTGGCAAGAGGCTCAGCTTCGACCCATTTCGTAAAATAATCGGTGCCGACCAGGAGATATTTTCTGTTCCCTGCAGCTTTAGGAATGGTCCTACTATGTCCAAACCCATTGGG
>NW_027069853.1:63726-70354 GCF_002906115.3 Quercus suber | reverse complement strand
GGTGAAGGGTGACCTGGAAATCTGATTCAGAGCCCTACTCATGGCATCATTGCCCACCGCTTCATATGGTGGTCCTCGGGATCGCTTCTCACGAGGGCGCTCAGCTTCATACGAGAAAGTCTCACTGACTGGAGTTTGAGAGTTCTGCTCATAGGTAATATCTTGCCCATCGTCCCACCATCATCAGGGAGTGTTACAGTGTGCTTCCTCTTCTCATAGCGCAATTCTCTCTTCAATCTTTCGATCTCTATTGCATACTGTTCTTCTCTGCATGGGAACGCAACTTCCATTGAGGCTGGTTCAATCAGTGGTAGTATTACACTACCTTCACGATCCTGCCTCCGCTCCAGGTAAGAAAGGGTCGATATGTGGGAGCCCCAGATTCTGCCGTTGTTGCCCTTGACCAGCCATGACCAACCGCTGCTGCTCTTCCCTACTCAAGCTCTTCCACAGACGCGCCAATTGTAGGGTTCAATTTCTTTACGTAAACCCAAATACAATGAATTTGTAGAGTATGGGTTGAAGAACTAGAGTTGACAAGGGATTCACAACAAAGGATTATCACTCTTTTTACTATTCATTGATCAGTTTCTATACATTCCATGGTTTGTAATAAACCCTCTCCCTCTATTATATAGCCACTCTCACCCTATCTCTACCGTCCACGTGCTCCTCATCCATGGATTTGCTCAAGTACCTTCACGTCAGGCAGCTTCTTTTCATCTCTGTGTGAGTGGCGGTAGGTTATGGAGCACTGTTCAGAGGTCTTTCCCACATAAATGCGGCCAGAAAAGCTGTTGAGTGCATTGAATACGGTGGCAGCAGCCTTTCCCTCAGATATTTCCTCATCCTTATCGTTCCTGGATATGTTTTGAGCTTATCTTGATCAGGTGGAGTCCTCGACAATCAATCAGGCTTTTCCTCTACTCATTTAGTTTCTAATATCACATCAAAGTAAAGCACCTTCCTCGGACAGGTGATGTCCTCCTCAGACTGGAGATATCCTCTTCGGACAGCGATGATTCTCTACAGGAGGATTCCATTTCACTCTGGGCCCTGCATTCTCCGCATCTTTCTCTTCGGACGTGAAACAGTCCTCTCCTGGGTATTCGGCCCATTAACTTGGGCCTAACCCTCTTATCCCCCACAAACAAGTATCTCAAAGATTTATTTGTTAAAATAAGTTAAATTATTAGCTTAGCCATCACCATTAATGGTTTCAATTTAGTCTCTCAAATATTAATGGTATAATTTTATACCTCCAGGCTCCAACTTTCAATATCAAATAAATTTCATCCCTAAATAAAGTGAGACAATAAACATCAAATCTTTTTACATTATGGTATAAGACAGCTGGTTATTTATTTAGTTTTGGCTAAATAAATGAATGAAGGAATATGATAATAAACATCATTTGCTTCATTCGCTCGTTATTTTACTAGAAAAGATGGTCCAAAATCCAAAAAATAAAATACTATATTAAGTACTTAATATTTAAGAAAAGGTACTTAATTAGTTTTTTATTTATAAACTAATTAGGTATTTTTTTATAATATCTTATGAAATGTATATATTTGGCACGTTTCAAAAAAAAAAATGTAATATACTTGGCATGATATGATAATCTATATGGAAAATAGATAGAGGGACCACGTTGTTAAAGCATTAACATTGGAAAATTCCAATGCTACTCTATTTTACTATTCTAAAAAGTCACTTTATTGTTATACCATACCATTTTACAATCCCTCCACATCCCAAACTTCTACTTTCCTCTTATACTAATTAAAATAATATATCTACATAATAAAATAATATATCTCAAAATTATATCTTTTTTTTCTCATTTATCTCCTCTCTTTACATAATAAAATATTATTATTTTTTTACAATACTTGCTACAATGTAATTCTATGTTTAGAATTGTACTGTAGCAGTATTGCAAAAAAAATTTGCAATACTACTATTTAGCATTTCCCAATGTAGATGGTTTTGGGGCTTAAAATTTCAAATTTCCCTTAGATTTGGCATTAGCATTTTCCAATACTATTGCTCTTACCAATATGAAATTTTATAGACGGGCGCCACTTTATCTAGGTGGTTCAAAAATGAACACTGAGCTAGCCAACATATAAATACACACACACACACACATATCATATTTTATTTTTTGACCCTCAATTTTAATTTTTTTAATTATTTTTTGACCCTTAAAAATAAAAATTTGAACACTTGACCCTATTATTTTTTTAAGCCCAACTTATATAAACTTGAATATAATGCTCTCAACAATCTATTCTTGCAAATAAAGTTATAATTAATTTGAGAAATTCTATATTCACAACGTTTTCACAACAAATCGTTGTTGACAAGTTGTTATTGGTTACTATTGTTAGAAAAAAAATAATAATTTTAGTGGTAGTTTCAAATCAGAATTATTAATAACTTACTGTAGGGTCAGTTTTTGTTGTCTAAGCCCAAAAAAGATGGGTTAAAGGCCCAAGGAATCCAGAACAATGAATTTGTAGAGAGTGGGTTGAAGGTTTAGGCGCTGACCGGCGTTTACGAAGCATGAACACCTTTATCTTTCATTGAAAAAATACTTAGAACAATTTACAATTGGGGGATGCTCTTCGGCCCATGGCCGAGGAGACTTCTTCTTCCCCCCCCCCCCCCCCAGAGCCCCTTATACATTTTGCTCCTAGTTCTTATATATGCCCATCTTCTTCCTCATGTTGATCATCTATTGGCCTTCCTCCTGACCGCCTATCCCATCGAAGGTCATATCCGTGCTCAAGTGGTTCACCTTGATCGATGTCGCCATAGCAAGGGGTTACATCCCCATTAATGTGGCCAGAGGGGTTAGGTGAACGTATTCAATGCCGAGGTGACGGTTCGCCCAAAGCTTGCCCTTCTCCGTACCAAGGTCTCGGACGACCGAGGATACGGTCATCCTCGGACCCATCGTGCATCCTCGGCGTGGGCCATCTGGGCCTAGGTTGGAGTGGGCCTTGGCAACTCGATTTTCTGGCCCCACAATAGCCCCTCAAAATCTTACTGCACGCACCCTCGGGTGGGGAGAAAGATTTTGACATCCTCGGCCTCACCCCCCCCACCCTTCGTCAGTGCTGGGGTCCATTCACCTGCCAAGGGCACGTCGCTGACGTTTCGGAGCACGTAACGTGTCCATCATTAAATTCAGGCGGCTCTGTGCACCCCACATCCAATGAGGCGTTACCCATCCAACGGTGGAGATTCGTCTTGCATTTATGAGCGGGAAAACCCGCATGGTTCCTCGATTTGGGGTATAAATACCCATACGAACCGCTTCTTCCAGTTTCTCATTTGTAATCGAGAACATTCGTGCGCCCCTTCTGAGCTCAGCCACAATCTTATTAGCACCCCCAGCACAAAAGCCTGTCCGAGGAGCCCTTTCTCTTTCCTGTAAGTCGCTCTCTCTCTGGCCCCTCTTTCTCTTTACCCTTTTTTCTACTTCGCCTGTTCTTTCTTAGTTCTTTTAGGCGTCTACTGGGATGGATAGGTTTAAGAAATACGTCGATACTGAGGAGGCAATGGAGAAATTCATCGTCAACTATAAAATTCCCGGCAATGTGAATCTGAGACATTGTGAGGACAGGGAGTGGCGCATATACAGGCAGGAGGGTGAGGTGGTAATTCCCGTAGTCGCCTTCCTTGAAGGGGGGATGACGATCCTCATGGGGCCGGTGATGAGGGATTACCTTATGCACTTTCGGTTGGCCCCCACCTAGTGTGGGATAAATGTCTTTAGGATTCTGGGCTGTGTGGACACCCTGAACGAGAAGATGGGGCTGAGGTTGACCCACCATGACGTGAACTGGTGTTACAATCTTCAGCTTCTTAAGGGCAAGTCGTATTACCTGAAGACGAGAGACGACAGGGTGCGGTTCATTCAGTGCCTCCCCGAGTCCAGCAAAGGGTTCTATGAGGATTTCCTCATTGTGTCAAGGGAGTGGCACGATGGCCTTCACTGCCCAACAACGGAGGGAACACCAGATGGGGCAGTGGGAGACAAATAGGGTTTCAAGCTCGTCTTTTTTATTTACCCCCTTTCTTTTTTACTAACGTCGTGGTGCCTTCCGTTTGCAGACCCGCACGCCTTCCAGTGTCACTTCCATTTGATTAACCGGGAAGATTTGCAAAAGGTGCTGAGGGCGCCAGTGTACATAAATGAGGACGACAACCAGGTTAGGGCCGCCCACATAATTTTGGGTTATACACCTACCCAGAAATCGTTTCCGGTTCCGAAGCACGTCATCCTCGCCAACGATCCTCGGCTCTAGAGGATTACTGTGACCGAGGACGGATTTTCGTTCCTCGAGGAGACCTCTGACCAGGAAGCTATCACATTAGCCGTCCCCTCCTCTTCCCAACCGTTCGCTGAGGCAGCCGAGGAAGCTCCAGCGGGGGAAGGGGACGCGTTTGACATTTTCGCCCAACCTGATCAGTCTAAGGACCCTTCCAGAGACTTAGGTGACCCCAGCCTGACCGAAGCAGAACTCCTTGCTTTAGAAGCCACTCCTCGGCCGTCAATGGGTTACAAGAGGAAGCCCACCACCAACTTGCTGGACCTGCTTAAGGGCCAGTCGGGGGAGTCCCAACAGAAAACTCCTACTCCTCCTTCGAAGGCTAAGTCAACTTCCGCTCGGTAGAAGCTCCCTCCTTCTCCTTCTCAGACGCGCTCGCCCTTTGGGGCCGAGCCTGCTGGTCCTAAGAAGAAGAAGGATAAGGGTAAAAGGATCATGGAGGATAGGACGGTGTCCTCACAGGTGGAGGACACTACTCTGCGGCCGTCCAAGCAGCTTAAGATAGGCGACCCGAGCCAGGAGAGGCAGGTCGTTGCCACCACCTCCCCCGAGGTCCAGGCCTGGCTCCCAGCCCCGATGCTCCGTGGGGAGCCTTTAAGGGATAACGCCTCCCTCAGGGATTTCAACGAGGGCGAAGATACGCGCGTAGCAGACGCACTGGAGAGGAGCCTGCTGCTCCCGGCGGACATGGCTGAGCTTAACTCTTTGACGAGCAAGCAGGTCTTCCTCAGCCTTAAGCGATATGTGGGGATGGTAAGGGCTACAACCTCAACTCTTCTCCCACTATTTTCCTTTTATAGGGCTCATAGCACATTGGTTATTCTGACAGGCCGTCAAAGCTATCTTTAGGTTGGAGGGGGCGGCGAATGACCAAAAGGAGGACCTCAAACGGGAGCGTGCTTGGTGCTACGAGGCCACCCGGACCCTGAAGAATTTCGAGGCTGACCTCGCCAAGGCCCAAGAGGCTTTGACGGCGGTGACCAGGGAGCGGGACAATGCTCTGTCTGGTCTCAAAGGTGCCTAGACTCAGGCCGATGAGCAGACGAGGCGCCTGGACGAGGCTGAGGAGCAATTGCGGACTGTGAGGGGTCTAATCGCTGATCTGCAGGCTAAGGCGGCAAAGGCCGAGGAGTCCCAGAGGGGCGCCGAATGGGCTAGAGACCAGGCTCTGCGGGCTAAGGACGAGGCTGACCACGGCAAGGAGATGGCCGAGCGTGCCAGGGAGGAGGCTAAGACCACAGCCTACGCTGATGGGATGGCTGCGGTAGAGGCTGCCTACAAGGCTCAAGTCCCGAGGGTGTGTAGGCGATATTGTTCACAGGTCTGGGCTGAGGCCCTCAAACAAGCTGGGGTGGAGGCTGCGTCCGACCTGTGGAAGGCGGAGAACGTGTATTACCCCCCCGCTATCCGTGAGGCCGCCCTGGAGGACCCTGAGGTTGGAGGGATTGCTGAAGAGGTGTGGACAGCTGAACTGGGGGAGCATTCGAGTAAAGAGGTGCCCTAAGAGATAGTGGAGATCCCTTCCGATGATCCAGCTCCCACCACTGAGGAAGTAGCTGCTCTCGCCGTATCCCCGCAGACCATCCCCTTAGGCTAGGGCTCGGAGGGGTCAGGGGTTGCCTCTGTCCAGCCTGAGTAAGAGGAGTAGACTCCCCAGCGTCTCGGCTCATCCTGCTTTCACGTCGTCATTTAATTTTGTTATACTTCTCTTCTGTGTACTGTGGCTCTTACCATGCAATTTTTACGTACTCGTCGTTGTAATGCGAATTTGATTTCCCTTTATTTGAATTGTTTATTTGTGTACACACTGCCTGCTTTTTCTTTCTTCCTTAGATCTGTATGACTTTAGCTTGAATTGCATGTCGGTCAGTTGTGCCAGTAACGATGATAAGGAGAGAGAACGTATGCATGGGCAGCTCTTTTGCGTCTCAAGGGCCAGGTGGGGCTTGGTCCTTTCCTAACTTGGGATATTTTGTAGTTAGCCTCCCTGTAGGCCTGAGTCCGAGGGCCATGCGATGCCTCTGTTCTGTTCGGCACCATGGTCTAATTGAGCGGTTAGTTTCCCCATAGGCCTGAGTCCGAGGACCATGCAGTGCCTTGGTTCTGTCTAACGCTTTCATTTCTCTGTAAGTATCTAGTTTCCCCATAGGTTTGAGTCCGAGGACCATGCAATACCTTGGTTCTGTCTAGTACCCAGGTATAGAGGAGCGAGTAGTTTCCCCATAGGCTTGAGTCCGAGGACCATGCAATGCCTTGGTTCTGTCTAACGCTTTCATTTCTCT
>NW_027069853.1:0-61026 GCF_002906115.3 Quercus suber | reverse complement strand
TTTTTTTTTTTTTTTTTTTTCTTTTTTTTCTGCTTTTTTTTTTTTTTTTTTTTTTTTTTTTGCATCACCACTGATCTTCCGTAGAATGGTTATTTAGAACAGTCTCCTGTTGCGCCGGCCGGCGCTCTAATCCTCCCCACAGACGGCGCCAATTTTAGGGTCAGTTTTTGTTGCCTAAGCCCAAAAGAGATGGGTTAAAGGCCCAACGAACCCAGAACAATGAATTTGTAGAGAGTGGGTAGAAGGTTTAGGCGCTGACCGGCGTTTACGAAGCATGAACACCTTTATCTTTCATTGAAAAAATACTTAGAACAATTTACAATTGGGGGATGCTCCTCGGCCCATGGCCAAGGAGGCTTTTTCTTCCCCCCCCCCCCCCAGAGAGCCCCTTATACATTTTGCTCACAGTTCTTATATATGCCCATCTTCTTCCTCCTGTTGATCATCTATTGGCCTTCCTCATGACCGCCTATCCCATCGAATGTTATATCCGTGCTCAAGTGGTTCACCCTGATCGATGTCGCCCTGGCAAGGGGTTACATCCCCATTAATGCGGCTAGAAGGGTTAGGTGAACGTATTCAATGCCGAGGTGACGGTTCGCCCAAAGCTTGCCCTTCTCCGTACCAAGGTCTCGGACGACCGAGGATAGGGTCATCCTCGGACCCATCGTACATCCTCGGCGTGGGCCATCTGGGCCTGGGTTGGAGTGGGCCTTGGCAACTCGATTTTCTGGCCCCACACTTACCACCTAAGATTTATTCTGAAAGTGTTGTGAAAATGTTACAGAGATAACACTTTTCAATTAATTTATACTTTTGGCAAAATATGTGAGTGGAGTGGTTAAATCTAAATGTGCCTTTTCAACTTGCCCAAGTTTCTAAGGAATGTCAGGAAGAATTCCTAGCTGTGCAACCCATTCCGAACCCAACCACGACGCGCCTTCGTGTTTCTTGGCAACCCCCACCTAGTTGATTTGTTTAAAATCAAATTTGATTTTGCCACTTTTGAAGTTGAGAATAAGTTTGGTATTGGGGTTATCATTAGGGATGCACAAGGTCTTTGCTATTGCCTCTTTTTCTGGGATCTTACTCAAGGCTTACCGAGCAAAGGAGGTGGAAGCTTTGGCTAGTTGTGGCCAGAGCTCTTTTGTTTGCTGCAAAAGTAGGTGTTACCCAAGCTGTTTTGGAAGGAGATTCACGGTTGACCATTAAAGCTCTATAGGAGGAGAGTTCACCTTTGGCTTCCCACGGTTTACTCTTTGAAGATGCTAAGTTCTATTCTAGGTCCTTTGTCAAACTACTTTACTCTTATTATAGGAGAGTAATAAGTGAGCTCATAGTTTAGCTAGACATGTGACAAATATCTCTTATTATGCTGTGTGGATGGAGTCTGTTCCTCCACAATTTAACGTTGTATTTCAGGCTGATTTGGCCGCTGTTTCTTAATAAAAGTTCCATGTCTTTTCCTAAAAAAAGAAAAAGGAAAAAACTAAATGTGCTTTTAATTTGTTATCTATTGATAAGGGAATGGGAGCATGGGGCAATAAGTTAGTGGGTAGCAAATGTTGACATTAAAAGACAATTAGACAAATGGTGATTCTAAAAATAAAATAAAAAAAATAGACAAGGTATGTGGGATGTGGGATGTGAGACGCGGGAAATGGGAGTAATTAAGTGAAGACAAAATGTTAACACAACAAAATTTTTATTAATATAATTACAAAGGCCAATAGTTATCAAAGTTGAGTTTAACTGTTAAAAAAAATAATTGTACGTAAAAGAGCATAAACATAAACTAATAAATAAAAATATTCTAAATAATAATTAAAATTCACTTAACAACAAAAATTAATATATTTATTGTATTTAGAAATAATAGATGATTTCCAAGATTTAATCTCAATAACAATAACTAATATTAATATGTTCATTGTATTAAGAAACAACATGTCATATGAACTAATAATTTATTTCTTATTCTCTTGCTAGTATTATGAAAAAAATTTGTAATAAGAAAACCACATAGACAACAAGATTTATCTCCTACCTAAGTTACATTTTCTTATTGATTTAAATTCTTAAATTTAGGAGCCTTGTAGCTCAATTGGTTGCCATTTTTTGTAATTCTTGTAGCAGTTGTATGTACATTTATATATGCTTCTTTTAAATTCTATTTTTATATTAAAATTTCAAAACTTTAAACTGAATAAAATATAAAAAATAAACGTAGGACCAAATTGTTTATAATATGAAATTTCATAGGCTATATCCAAATTTATTAAATTTAAGAGACTAACATTGAAGTTTTTTGATAATCAACTAACATTGAAGTTCCCCTCAAAAAACTAACAGTGAAGTTACACTAAGGCCTGTTTGGATAAGCTGTTTCAAAATGTGCGTTTTAAAAACTAATGTTTTTAAAACATGCGTTTCGAAAACTCCATTTTAAAAACCACAGATAAGCTTTTGGTAAAAATGTGAAAATATGTGTTTTCTATTTTTAAAGCTATATCAAGCATTTGAATAAATTGTTTTAAAAATAGCTGTTTTAAGTGTAAATTTCAAAAAAGGACTTCACTATATTGTTAGAGCATCTCCAATGATCTATGTAAAAGCAAAATATTCTCTATAATAGAGAATGAAACCAAAAAAAGCCACTCCAATGGATTCTCTATACCCAAAAAAATTTTTAGCTCACGAATAGTAGCTCATCAAGTTTGGAAGATATGTAATTGTTAAAAAAAAGAATAAATAATGAATGAAGAAATAATATTTAAATGAGATAGAAAATGAGATAGAAAATCTGTTAAAAAGTATATTTAAAAAAATGAGTAAATAAAAATAAAAGTCACTATTCATTCTCTGAACAGTATAAAAATTTAATAAATTTGCTGAAAATGTTCTTATTTACCATTTCACGACCGGTCATTTGTAATTCACAAACACCATAAGCACGATGGAGTTATCAACATAAATATATAAAAGTGAAAACTATTAAATAATTCAACACTCACTAAACTCAATAAATGCTAGTCCCACGTGTCAAAAAATTGGTAACACCAATTCAAAATATCATCCGATGCTTTGAGAAAATCAAAAGCAAGTGTACTCTTTTGGTCAAGCATATATAGTTACTCAGCATTTACATTGAAAAAGCAAAAGGTAAGACCAGGGAAGAGTGGAGTGTAGAGAACGAAGTAACATAACAGAAGAAGCAAATCGGTCATCGTTGAGTCCGTAAAGAAGAAGATGGTAAAAGAAAAATGTGAAGAATAATGAAGTCAAAGTCTTGAAGAAGAGGTGATTCTAACTTTATTTTGCAAAACTATTGTGCATTTTTCTTTCATTTTTATCTTTCTTTCTGCTGGGTATCACTCACATTGGATAATATAGCCAGCTATTTGGGAGTATATTTGGTTTTTTGAACAAAAAAAATAGCGGTGCGAAAATGTTTTATTTGCTCAATATTGAAAATGCAATTAGATATTGCTTCTTTTAAACCGCAGATTTGTGCAATTTCTAAACGTGATTGTTGCTGAAAACTGGTTGATGCAATTAGATACTATTTAGATACAATTTATTGTTATTGAAAATTGATTGTTGCTTGTTAAAAATACTGTAGGAAAATAATTTTTAAATATATGAATAATATTGTGATCTATTTTTAATAATTTTTAATGTATAAACAGTATATATACAGTAAACAGTATATACACTGTTTATAAACAGTAAAAATTGTCGCCCACTGAGCAAAAAAGAAAAGAAAAAAAAAAAACAAAAGAGAAATAAACATCTAAAATTACCAAAATAGAGGTTTAGGGTATTTTGGACGTTTCGAGAATATTTTTGACAAATTAAAGGTTCTAAGAGTCTTTCAGTCATTTTATAGGTTTCGAGGGAATTTCAGTAATTTTTTAGGTTTCGAGGGAATTTCAGTAATTTTTTAGGTTTTTGGGTTATTTTGATCATCTTTTAGATTCTAAGGGTATTTTAGTCATTTTTTAGGTTACGAGGGCATTTATGTCATCTTTTAGTTTTAGGGTTATTTCAATAATTTTTAGATTTTTGGGTTATTCAGTAAATTTCTAGGGTTCAGAAGTATTTTGGTAATTTTTTAGGTTTCGGGGGTATTTTGGTCATTTTTAGATTTTGAGGGTATTTTGGTCATTTCTTGGGTTTTGGGGGTATTTTCGTATTTTTTGAGTTTTGGGGATATTTTGGTCATTTTTTGTGGTTTTGGGGGGCATTTTGGTCAGTTTTATGTTTCAGAGGTATTTTGGTCATTTTTTGAGTTTCGGGGATATTTTGGTCATTTTTGGGTTTTGGGGGGCATTTTGGTCATTTTTTGGCTTTTGGAATTTTTTTTTGGTCATTTTTAGGTTTCGAGGGTATTTTGGTCATTTTTTTTGTTTCGATGGTGTAGGGTCAGTTATTGCAGCCCAAGTCCAAAAAGGTATGGGTCCTTGGCCCACCGAGCCCAAAACAATAGATTTTGTAGAGAGTGGGTGAAAGAGCTAGGCTAATAATGAAAATAACAATATCAAACAGCGATGCGAATGGGAAGATTTGGATTAATGTGCTCTCGGACTAATATGAATATTCCGTCCGAAGAGATGTTTTTCATTGATCATATAAGGTTACAATTCCTGGGGTTACCACTATCTCATGTATCCTTTTCCTCTCCTATTTTCGATCCCCCTCTATCAGAGGTACCCCTCCCTTATATAGCATTGCCTTCTTACATCTCCTCCGTCCATTTGTTCATCATCCAGGCGCCTACTTGAGTACATGTCCCATCACCCCACTTTTAGCCTTATGTGAGTGGCGGTAGCTGAGAAAGCACTGTTCAGGGGTCCTATCCTCATAAATGCGGCCAGGAAGTTAGGTGCAGTGCATTAAATGTAGTGGTTGGAGTATGCCTCCTTGATATTTCTCTGTTGCCGTTACCTTTATGTGTGTCCGAGGTCCCTCACCCTCTTGACACTTGTCAAATAGATCAGTTGAACCTCCCATACTCGTGTTTGATCAAACCTCTTCGGATCCGAGGACGCATGGCTACTCGGACATATGAGCATCTCTTCGGATGGTATGCGTGCTCATCTCCAGGCATCCCCCATTGGCGTGGGCATCCGACTGAAGGTCCCATCTCCTCGGATGAAGAATGTTCCTGATTCAGGGACTTGGGCCCAATAAGTTGGGCTGGGTTTTTCTCCCCCCACAGATGGTATTTTGGTCATTTTTTGGGTTTTGGGGGATACTTTGGTCATTTTTGGGTTTTGGAAGTATTTTGGTCATTTTTTGAGTTTCGGGGTATTTTGGTCATTTTATGGGTTTTGGGGTTATTTTGGTCATTTTTTACGTTTTGGGGGTATTTCGATAATTTTTTAGGTTTCAAGGTATTTTGGTAATTTTTTTAGGTTTCGGGGATATTTTGGTCGTTTTTTAGGTTTTGGGGGGTATTTTGGTCATTTTTAGGTTTTTGGGGTATTTTGGCCATTTTTTGGGTTTTGGGGGTATTTTGGTCATGTTTTAGGTTTTGGGGGTATTTTGGTAATTTTTAGGTTTCAGGGGTATTTTGGTCATTTTTTGGGTTTTGGGGTTATTTTGGTCATTTTTTAGGTTTTGGGGGTATTTCGATAATTTTTTAGGTTTCAAGGTATTTTGGTAATTTTTTTAGGTTTCAGGTGTATTTTGGTCATTTTTTAGATTTTGGGGAGTATTTTGGTCATTTTTAGGTTTTGAGGGTATTTTGGTCATTTTTTGGGTTTTGAGGGTATTTTGGTCATTTTTTGGGTTTTGAGGGTATTTTGGTCATTTTTTAGGTTTTGGAGGTATTTTGGTAATTTTTAGGTTTCAGAGGTATTTTGGTCATTTTTTGGGTTTTTTGGGGTATTTTGGTCATTTTAGAGATTTTGGAGATATTTTGGTCATTTTAGTGGTTTTTAAGCATATATGATGATTTAGAGATATCATGGGTATTTTGGTAATTTTAGAGGTTTCATGGGTATTTTGTTCATTTTAGAGATTTTGGGATAATTTTGGATGTCCAATGGTATTTTGGTAATTTTGGAGGTCAATAGGGTATTCAAGTAGTTTTAGAGGTATTTGGGTCATATTTGGTTAAATGGGTAGGTTACTAATTAAATGGGTTGGGTTGGTAATGGATAATTAATTTATATATAAACGGGTCATAAATGGATAAATGGGTAATTACACACCCAACCCATTTATGACCCAACCCGCCCATTTGCCACCCCTAGATGTGGGATGTGAGACGCGGGAAATGGGAGTGATTAAGTGAAGACAAAATGTTAACACAACAAAATTTTTATTAATATAATTACAAATGCCAATAGTTATCAAAGTTGAGTTTAATTGTTAAAAAAAATAATTGTACGTAAAAGAGCATAAACATAAACTAATAAATAAAAATATTCTAAATAATAATTAAAATTCACTTAACAACAAAAATTAATAAATTTATTGTATTTAGAAATAATAGATGATTTTCAAGATTTAATCTCAATAACAATAATTAATATTAATATGTTCATTGTATTAAGAAACAACATGTCATATGAACTAATAATTTATTTCTTATTCTCTTGCTAGTATTATGAAAAAAATTTGTAATAAGAAAACCACATAGACAACAAGATTTATCTCCTACCTAAGTTACATTTTCTTATTGATTTAAATTCTTAAATTTAGGAGCCTTGTAGCTCAATTGGTTGCCATTTTTTGTAATTCTTGTAGCAGTTGTATGTACATTTATATATGCTTCTTTTAAATTCTATTTTTATATTAAAATTTCAAAACTTTAAACTGAATAAAATATAAAAAATAAACGTAGGACCAAATTGTTTATAATATGAAATTTCATTAATATTAATATGTTCATTGTATTAAGAAACAACATGTCATATGAACTAATAATTTATTTCTTATTCTCTTGCTAGTATTATGAAAAAAATTTGTAATAAGAAAACCACATAGACAACAAGATTTATCTCCTACCTAAGTTACATTTTCTTATTGATTTAAATTCTTAAATTTAGGAGCCTTGTAGCTCAATTGGTTGCCATTTTTTGTAATTCTTGTAGCAGTTGTATGTACATTTATATATGCTTCTTTTAAATTCTATTTTTATATTAAAATTTCAAAACTTTAAACTGAATAAAATATAAAAAATAAACGTAGGACCAAATTGTTTATAATATGAAATTTCAGAGGCAATATCCAAATTTATTAAATTTAAGAGACTAACATTGAAGTTTTTTGATAATCAACTAACATTGAAGTTCCCCTCAAAAAACTAACAGTGAAGTTACACTAAGGCCTATTTGGACAAGCTGTTTCAAAATGTGCGTTTTAAAAACTAACGTTTTTAAAACGTGCATTTTGAAAACTCCATTTTAAAAACCACAGATAAGTTTTTGGTAAAAATGTGAAAATATGTGTTTTCTATTTTTAAAACTATATCAAGCATTTGAATAAATTGTTTTAAAAATAGCTGTTTTAAGTGTAAATTTCAAAAAAAAGGACTTCACTATATTGTTAGAGCATCTCCAATAATCTATGTAAAAGCAAAATATTCTCTATAATAGAGAATGAAACCAAAAAAAGCCACTCCAATAGATTCTCTATACCAAAAAAATTTTTTAGCTCACGAACAGTAACTCATCAAGTTTGGAAGATATGTAATTGTTAAAAAAAAGAATAAATAATGAATGAAGAAATAATATTTAAATGAGATAGAGAATGAGATAAAGAATCTATTAAAAAGTGTATTTAAAAAAATGAGTAAATAAAAATAAAAATTACTGTTTATTCTCTGAACAGTATAAAAATTTAATGAATTTACTAGAGATGCTCTTATTTACCATTTCACGACCGGTCATCTGTAATTCACAAACACTATAAGCACGATGGAGTTATCAACATAAATATATAAAAGTGAAAACTATTAAATAATTCAACACTCACTAAACTCAATAAATGCTAGTCCCACGTGTCAAAAGTTTGGTAACACCAATTCAAAATATCATCCGATGCTTTGAGAAAATCAAAAGCAAGTGTACTCTTTTGATCAAGCATATATAGTTACTCAGCATTTACATTGAAAAAGCAAAAGGTAAGAGCAGGGAAGAGTGGAGTGTAGAGAACGAAGTAACATAACAGAAGAAGCAAATCCATCATCGTTGAGTCCTTGGAGAAGAAGATGGTAAAAGAAAAATGTGAAGAATAATGAAGTCAAAGTCTTGAAGAAGAGGTGATTCTAACTTCATTTTGCAAAACTATTGTGCATTTTTCTTTCATTTTTCTCTTTCTTTCTGTTGGGTATCACTCACATTGGATAATATAGCCAGCTATTTGGGAGTATATTTGGTTTTTTGAACAAAAAAAATAGCCGTGCGAAAATGTTTTATTTACTCAATATTGAAAATGCAATTAGATACTGCTTCTTTTAAACCGCAGATTTGTGCGATTTCTAAACGTGATTGTTGCTGAAAACTGATTGATGCAATTAAATACCGTTTAGATACAACTTATTGTTACTGAAAACTGATCGTTGCTTGCTGAAAACACTGTAAGAAAATAATTTTTAAGTATATGAATAATATTGTGGATCTATTTTTAATAATTTTTAATGCATAAACAGTATATGTACAGTAAACCATATATACACTGTTTATAAACAGTAAAAATTGTCGCCCATTGAGCAAAAAAAAAAGAAAAATAAGAAAAGAAAAATTGCGTGAACAAAAACACAACGCCAGATTAATTTGTATCCAAACCGGCAATTAGCTGAAACAGCTTTTTTAAATGATGGTGTATATTACGTTTTGAATCAAACCAAGCGTTTTGCTCCAGGAAAACACCTATCCAAACGGGCGCTAAACTTCAATAACCAAAAATAAAAAATTACCCTAAATTCAAATTTCGAATAACCATGTCATAGTTATAAATATACTCATACCCGGGTAACAAAAAGTCATTCTTTAATTGCCACTTTTTACTGTCTGCTCCTTTAAAAACGAAAAAAATCACATGCTAATATACTATTATGGTTCTATATAGTCTATTTTCATTGTTCAACTCTTTCTCAAAAAAAAAAACTCTTTGACCGCACGAAAATTCATTGATCAACTCTTTGACAACATGAAAAAATCAAATGCCTCTACCCTTTGATCCCTTGGATAGATAGAGCGTTGTTCAGCAGAAATCATTGGATCTGTCAACCTTCATTAAACAAAGCTCTATGCATTTCCTAGAACTGTTGCGAAACCGCCTTACAATGTAAAACCAAAGTTGTTCAAACAAAACAACCTACCTCAGATCTCAAACTTCCAACTCTCCCTGTGATAAAAAGCAGAACACAGAAAGAGTCCCATTTCTGAAACAACAACAAAAAAATCCACTTTTTAATTTCTTCACCCTCACCCAACATATGATAATGAGGTAAACAAAAACAAAAACAAAAATCCCTGCTTCCTGTCTTATATACCATATTTTAGCTGAAATAGCTTCTCCTTGTTTATCCATTTCTTGTTCTTTTGTGATATATATTTCCTCTTCTTTTTTTCACATTATTTTATTGTGTTTTCTTTTCCTAACAACGTGGTCTCGTGTCATGGCTACGTGAGCAGTAGTAGTTCCATGCCAGTCATAATTTAAGTAGGTGGGCCTCTTTCAATTTATGGCCATGTGAAGTTTAGCTGGCCCTATCATCTCTCTCTCTCTCTCTCTCTCCTATCCTATTGGTTCTTTCTTCAGTATCAAATATAGAAATTCTGATCTTTAATCATGTTTCCTGATGTGCTTTCTTAAATTTCCTATTTTGGGTTTTACAAGCTTTGTTGCCAAAGTCTAAGTAAGGATTCAAAAGGAACTGGGTTGATATGACAGGGCATCTGAAGAGACTTTTTTGTAAGTGGGAACTGGGAACAAATAGGTTCTCTTTTTGTTAGTTATTATATTATGTTTCCATAACTTTTAGCTGAATTTTAGGACAATTCTGCAGTTTGGCAATTGACCCAATTGACATTTGTTCAAATTCTTAACCTTTTCCTTAGCGAGTTTTAGTTTTTGGGTTTTTGGTACTGTGTTCAAATGTAAACGCTTGAATGTCAATTTTTCTTTTTCCACATCCTCCTTACAATCTTCAATTCTATACTTCTTCCTAGACTTTTGGGTTTTCCCAAATTTGTGTGAGTCTTATGTTGTTGGATTAGCCATGGAAACTTGGAGCTTCTTTCGTTTCATGGGCTTCACATGGCTATCTGTTGTCCTTCTCTCTGAGACAAATTTGGCTAGTATTCAAAGTTTTGGCAAAATTCGGCCTGGGTTTCAAGCGTCTCAGATGTTATATATTGATAATAATGGATATTTTCTTTTATCCAACAACTCGAATTTTGCTTTTGGCTTCGTTACAACTTCAGATGTCACACTGTTCCTACTAGTAATCATCCATTTGCAGAGTTCAAGAACAGTCTGGTCCGCAAATAGAGATTCCCCAGTTGCAAATTCTGATCACTTTGTGTTTGATGCGAAGGGTAATGTGTACTTACAGAAAGGAAATGGTGTGGCTTGGTCAGCAGATACTAAAGGCAAAGGAGTTTCAGCAATTGAATTGCAGAACTCGGGAAATTTGGTTATGTATGGGAGTGGAAGTGAAATAGTTTGGCAGAGTTTTAAAAATCCCACAGATACCCTATTGCCAAACCAAGATTTTGTTGAAGGAATGAAGCTCGTAAGCAATCCTAGCTCTAAGAACTTGACTTATATTCTTGAGATCAAGTCGAGCGACATGATACTTTCTGCAGGTTTTCCAACTCCGCAGCCTTATTGGTCTATGGGGAAGGACAGCAGAAAGACAATCAATCAAGTTGGTGGAGTGGTCACTAATGCATCTCTCATTGCAAATTCATGGAATATCTATGATCAAAACAAAGACTTACAGTGGCAGTTTATTTTCTCAACCTACACTGACAAAAATGCCACTTGGATTGCAGTCCTAGTTGCAACACTGGGATTGTCTCTCCATGTGATCACTCAAACGGGCGTACAGAGCTTTTAAATGCTGGAAATGGGCTCAATTATTTTGCCCTTGGGTTCCTTACACCCACTTCTATTACTGATTTGAACAGTTGCAAAGCCTCCTGTGATGGTAACTGCTCTTGCCTTGCTTTATTCTTCCAAAACAGTACAGGTGCTTGTTTTCTACTTGACAGCATAGGTAGCTTCCAAAACTCTGGTAAAGGCTCTGGCTTCATTTCATACATTAAGGTCTTGAGTGATGGAGGCAGTGGCGTAAGTAATGGAGGAGGTGGAAGCAACCAAAAAGGCTTTCCATTTGTTGTGATTATATCTATTTCAACAATACTTATCATCATTGGTCTACTTTATGTGGGATTTCGATACTACAGAGCAAAGAGACAATTGCCTGAATCTCCACAGGAGACTTCAGAAGAGGATAATTTTTTGGAGAACTTGTCTGGGATGCCGATTCGTTTCAATTACAAAGACCTTCAAAGTGCAACTAATAACTTCTCTGTGAAGCTTGGGCAAGGAGGTTTTGGCTCAGTTTACAAAGGGTCTCTCCCTGATGGAACTCAACTGGCTGTGAAGAAGTTAGAAGGCATTGGACAAGGAAAGAAAGAGTTTCGAGCAGAAGTTAGCATCATTGGCAGCATCCATCATGTTCACTTGGTCAAGCTTAAAGGCTTCTGTGCTGAAGGAAGTCATCGGCTTCTTGTTTATGAGTACATGGCAAATGGGTCTTTGGATAAATGGATATTCAAGAAAAACAATGATGATCAGTTCCTGTTGGATTGGGACACCAGATTCAATATTGCATTGGGAACAGCAAAAGGACTAGCTTACCTCCATGAAGATTGCGATGCCAAGATTGTCCACTGTGATATAAAACCAGAAAATGTGCTTCTTGATGATAATTACCTTGCCAAAGTCTCAGATTTTGGATTAGCTAAGCTAATGACTCGAGAGCAAAGCCATGTTTTCACAACACTGAGGGGCACAAGGGGGTACCTTGCACCAGAGTGGATCACAAACTATGCCATATCAGAGAAAAGTGATGTTTATAGCTATGGGATGGTATTGTTAGAGATCATTGGTGGAAGAAAAAATTTTGAGCCAGAGGAAACTTCAGAGAAATCCCATTTCCCATCCTATGCTTTTAAGATGTTGGAAGAAGGGAAACTGCAAGACATCATCGATTCAAGACTGAATATAGATGTAAATGATGAGAGAGTTTCAACTGCCATTAAGGTTGCGTTGTGGTGCATACAGGAAGATATGCATCTAAGGCCATCAATGACCAAGGTTGTCCAAATGCTTGAAGGACTCATTGCTGTTCCTCACCCTCCCACTTCCTCTCCTCTGGGATTTCGCCTATATTCAAGTTTCTTTAGATCAGTCAGTGGGGAAGGCACTTCCTCAGGCCCATCAGACTGCAACAGCGATGCTTATCTTTCAGCTGTGCGGCTTTCTGGCCCAAGGTAACATTCAAAACAGTTACTGAAGATATGAGGTAGTGTTCCTGGATGAGTTATGTATTTTTTTCCTTAGTTTTAAGTTCTTGTAAATTTTTTATTTTTGAATATTCAATTTTGTAATACTAGCCATAGCTTGAGCTTTCTTACATGTTCGTGTGCTCCTGCTTGCTTTGTAAATAAATAGTCTTGATTATGATAATAATTTTGCAAAATCATTAAAAAAAAATCAAGAAATTTGATCCCATTTCATGATTTGAAATAAAAGAGGTGATGTCAAAGTTGTCAACACCCTTCTTCCACAAAGTAAAAGGGCTGAAAGAAAATATTAGAATGGAAGTGCATGTGTTATGGTTTGGGGTACCCTCTCTAATACTTAGCTAGATATATATATATATAAAAACATGATTCACAGTCCACCAGTTAATGCTTTAATGGTCTATCTTAATTCTTACCATTTGAGCCTGCTATCCATATTTCATTGCGAGTTCTTGGATATCATTATGCTGAACAAGGACGATTCCAATGTTTTTGATCAGGAAGGTGCCAGTTAGGTTATATTGTACAATGGCAGATCACTTCATGGTTTTGGTCCAAGCTAGAAAAAACCAAAAGAGCATAATACTCGAACCAATTACTTAACACACACCCCCCCCCCCCCCCTCCCCCCCGAACCCTATTAAAAATAAAAGGAACCAGTTCTAATCTAAACTTTTAGATTTAGATAGAAAATTGTAAATTAAGAGAAAAGAATGATACACTACCCCTCATGTTTTCATTATTTATGCATTGTTTATAAATGTAAATTCGTCTTTTTTTAAGAATGAGTATTTGGTGGGAGAGGAATGCTAGGACATTTGATGAAACTAATGTCTCAGTGCTTGAGTTGAAGTCATTTTGGATCAGAACAATTAGGGGTTTTGCTTCTTTGTTGGTTTCTTGGAATTTTTAGAGCTTAGGTTTTTCCTTTTTTCATTATCTTTTGTGTATCTCTTATATACTAACTGCGGACAAGTGCTACATTTTAATCTCTATGGACTCCCATATTAGCTGTCTGTTGCTATATAGAGATGCTTTTTGCAACTTTGGCAAGATGTTTGTAACAAGATATTTTTGAATTTCACTACAACATAGATGAGTCAGAACATAATGCACCTAATATATAATGCCTTCTACAACTTTGTCACATGCTACTGAGCAACCTGCTTCACGGTCAAGTAATTTTCAGTTTGCCTATTACAAGGCAAATAAAAATATTGTCAACATGAGCATTTCATTGACTAATCATGGTAAAGCACTGTGAAACACATAGGTGCTAAGATTTTTCATACATCTGTAACTTCAATAAGCATGTAAGTGGGATCAAAATGTTAATTTGGAGGATGGGCTCAAATATATGAACCAGAGACCAGCATACACCTATTTTTCTAATGCTCTGTATCTTGAACAATCTGGTTTGGAACATGTGGAGGCCTTCAGCCAGTTCTACTCACTATAACAAACAATCCAGACAATGCAAAGTTTTTTCTCTCTGAGGGAAACAGACATTGCAAAGTCGGTCAGAGATTTTTGGAGTATTTTGGATATTCATAGTTCATTTTAGTTATTTTTGCGGTTCCAAAGATATTTTGGTTATTTTAGACTAATTTGGCATGACCCAAGTCCTAAGAACTAAACATGGGCTTTAAAATAAAAGAAGACCAATAAATTTTTCTCCCTCGGCCGACGCATATACTCATTTCAAGAAAATAGAATCAAGGGCCATAACCAAACTCTCCTCTTTGGGCTGACCCACTCAAAAAAAAAAATCCTTAAATTGGGCCTAAAACCCATGAATCCGTTCCACTAAAATGAAAAGTCGTTTGGGCTTTCTTTTAAAATTCAGCTTTGTACAATTATGACAAAATCCGAAAGCTCAAATGGATTAAGCCCAAAAAATTACACATTTTAGAAAATTAAGAATCCTCAGCCCAATTGGCTATCTTTTTCTTTTCATGTAACAAAAAAGAAGAAGGTAAAGATGTAAAATTATTCAAGTGCATGAATCTGTGTAAACTTGACTAATAATCACTTTGCGTGACTAAATAGACACCATGTGCAGATGTGCTGTGATCACTTTAAACAGCTAATCACGGGCAGTGGGGCCACTAAACTGAACAAGATCCAATTTCTACTTTCTTTTAGGCTTGTGACTATAATGAATGTTAAGTTCTTAATTATTTATATAATTTTTGTCGCAACTTATCAACTTACTGCATAGTAATGAGTTGTAAACTCATATGAATACTGTCTTTTTTTCTATTATTAACAACTTATCACCTACCGAGTTAAAGCAAAAAAACATTGAGAAATTTGAGAATTTTATTGTAATCCTATCATGTTTTTTTTCCCGCAGTGGATGATGACAGCTGTGTTGGTGGATAACTCCAAAATAAATAGTCCTCCAAATTTCCAACTCTTCCCATGAAGAAGTGGATTACTGCTACTACTCAAACTATTTACGTATCTAATTCTAATCTAATACTATAAAGCATCTAACTTCAAATTTAAATAAGTTATAAAAGCTCAAACTCTCTCTCTCTCTCTCTCCAATTTGCACGCGCAAACTATCTGTCTCTGTGGCTCACTGTTACTAGCACTGAATAAGTGTGGGAGATTCAGAGTGAAGGAGAGAGAGACCCTTAACTACATAGCTGGTAGAACCCACTTCAAAATCGTCATATCATCTTTTTGGAGCCATTGACTACTGTCCGTCTCTCTCTCACTCTCTCTGGTAAAGCATTTGATCTCCTTTTCTTATTCTTTTTCTTTTTTGGGTTTTTACTGTGTATTCTTATAAGATCTATGCACTTGTGTTTTTTCCTTCTTCTGGGTATTTGAGAAGCTTGCGATTTCTTAAGAGTTTCTACTTTAGTTCTGCTGCTTGTTGTTTATGAGTTCTTTTTGTTATCTAGACACTCAAATATGTCAGATTTGGCTGTAAAGTTCCATTAGTTTACCGACTTGATAAAGCAATAGAAGAGATCTCTGTAGCTGTTTTAGATTGTATAATGGAGAAAATTCCAGTATGCCACTTCTTGATTTAATTAAATCCATATTTTTATTATAGCAATGAGAATTGGCCTGCCAATAAATCGTAGTGTGTAAATAACTGATGTAAAGAGATATTGATCATGATGTGATTGTAAATTCACATTTTGAATGCAAGCACTATTGTCTAAAAGAGTGAAACTATGTGCTGGAGTTGCATTTTTTTAATTGTCCCAATTGGTCATTATCTTTAGATTTAAATTGATCAATTTTTTTACATGAAGCCTCTTGGATATATGTTTATGTAATAGTTAAACTAGTCAATACACTTATTCTGGTTATAGATAAATATTACATAGTTGGTACAGTTATAAATGAATTTTCCCCAAGATTAATATTACTTCTCAAACCTTGATGATATGTTTCAAGGTTTTGCTTTCTAATTTTGCTGCACAATAATGTAGGTTTGAGGGAATTGTCTTAATCATATGATGGGCTCCAAGTATCACTTACCAGGCTACAGAACACGAGGCACTTTGTCTATACTTATCGTTATTGGTTTGTGCTGTTTCTTTTACCTTTTGGGAGCATGGCAGAAGAGTGGTTTCAGAAAAGGTGATGGCATACCATTGGAAATAACCAGGCAGACAGATTGCAATAACGTTACCATTCTAGATTTTGAGGCTCATCACAATGATCTTGAAATTATTGAACATGATGAACCCAGAGCCAAAGTGTTCAAGCCTTGTGACATCCAATATACTGA
This sequence comes from Quercus suber, assembly GCF_002906115.3. Classification (NCBI taxonomy): domain Eukaryota; kingdom Viridiplantae; phylum Streptophyta; class Magnoliopsida; order Fagales; family Fagaceae; genus Quercus; species Quercus suber. The sequence continues at coordinate 44,715 of NW_027069853.1, read as the reverse complement.
TTATACTCCTTGCCAAGAACAAGACCGAGCAATGAAATTCCCAAGGGAAAATATGATATACAGGGAAAGACATTGCCCTCCAGAGGAGGAAAAATTGCACTGTCTTATCCCAGCACCCAAGGGATATGTGACTCCATTCCCTTGGCCTAAAAGCCGGGACTATGTCCACTATGCTAATGTTCCTTATAAACATCTGACTGTTGAGAAGGCAGTCCAGAATTGGGTGCAGTTTCAGGGAGATGTGTTCAAATTTCCAGGTGGGGGAACAATGTTTCCTCAAGGCGCGGATTACAACATAGATGAGTCAGAACATAATGCACCTAATATATAATGCCTTCTACAACTTTGTCACATACTACTGAGCAACCTGCTTCACGGTCAAGTAATTTTCAGTTTGCCTATTACAAGGCAAATAAAAATATTGTCAACATGAGCATTTCATTGACTAATCATGGTAAAGCACTGTGAAACACATAGGTGCTAAGATTTTTCATACATCTGTAACTTCAATAAGCATGTAAGTGGGATCAAAATGTTAATTTGGAGGATGGGCTCAAATATATGAACCAGAGACCAGCATACACCTATTTTTCTAATGCTCTGTATCTAGAACAATCTGGTTTGGAACATGTGGAGGCCTTCAGCCAGTTCTACTCACTATAACCAACAATCCAGACAATGCAAAGTTTTTTCTCTCTGAGGGAAACAGACATTGCAAAGTCGGTCAGAGATTTTTGGAGTATTTTGGATGTTCGTAGTTCATTTTAGTTATTTTTGCGGTTCCAAAGATATTTTGGTTATTTTAGACTAATTTGGCATGACCCAAGTCCTAAGAACTAAACATGGGCTTTAAAATAAAAGAAGACCAATAAATTTTTCTCCCTCGGCCGACGCATATACTCATTTCAAGAAAATAAAATGAAGGGCCATAACCAAACTCTCCTCTTTGGGCTGACCCACTCAAAAAAATCCTTAAATTGGGCCTAAAACCCATGAATCCGTTCCACTACAATGAAAAGTCGTTTGGGCTTTCCTTTAAAATTCAGCTTTGTACAATTACGACAAAATCCGAAAGCTCAAATAGATTAGGCCCAAAAAATCACAAATTTTAGAAAATTAAGAATCCTCAGCCCAATTGGCTATCTTTTTCTTTTCAAGTAACAAAAAAGAAGAAGGTAAAGATGTAAAATTATCGTGTTAAGCACTGTTTTAAAGAGGCTAACAGGTGTGCAGATGTTTTGGCAAGGCTGGGTTCGAATCAAGAAAATGATTTCCTTGTTTTTAGAAGTCCGCCTGTGGACGTATTGGACTTTCTTATAGCTGATGCCAATGGTCTGTACTTAAACAGAATATGGTCTGAGCCTATTTTGGCCGGTTAGCTTTAGTAATACAATCCATTTTACCAAAAAAAAAAAAAAAAGATGTAAAATTATTCAAGTGCATGAATCTGTGTAAACTTGAATAATAATCACTTTGCGTGACTAAATAGACACCATGTGCGGATGTGCTGTGATCACTTTAAACAGCTAATCACGGGCAGTGGGGCCACTAAACTGAACAAGATCCAATTTCTACTCCCTTTTAGGCTTGTGACTATAATGAATGTTAAGTTCTTAATTATTTATATAATTTTTTTCGCAACTTATCACGTGATGTTCATAACTTACTGCATAGTAATGAGTTGTGAACTCATATGAATACTGTCTTTTTTTTCTATTATTAACAACTTATCACATAAAAACATTGAGAAATTTGAGAATTTTATTGTAATCCTAACATGTTTTTTTTCCCGCAGTGGATGATGACAGCTGTGTTGGTGGATAACTCCAAAATAAATAGTCCTCCAAATTTCCAACTCTTCCCATGAAGAAGTGGATTACTGCTACTACTCAAACTATTTACGTATCTAATTCTAATCCAATACTATAAAGCATCTAACTTCAAATTTAAATAAGTTATAAAAGCTCAAACTCTCTCTCTCTCCAATTTGCACGCGCAAACTATCTGTCTCTGTGGCTCACCGTTACTAGCACTGAATAAGTGTGGGAGATTCAGAGTGAAGGAGAGAGAGACCCTTAACTACATAGCTGGTAGAACCCACTTCAAAATCGTCATATCATCTTTTTGGAGCCATTGACTACTGTCCGTCTCTCTCTCTCTCTCTCTCTCTCTCTCTCTGGTAAAGCATTTGATCTCTTTTTTCTTTTTCTTTTTTGGGTTTTTACTGTGTATTCTTATAAGATCTATGCACTTGTGTTTTTTCCTTCTTCTGGGTATTTGAGAACCTTGCGATTTCTTAAGAGTCTCTACTTTAGTTCTGCTGCTTGTTGTTTATGAGTTCTTTTTGTTATCTAGACACTCAAATATGTCAGATTTGGCTGTAAAGTTCCATTAGTTTACCGACTTGATAAAGCAATAGAAGAGATCTCTGTAGCTGTTTTCGATTGTATAATGGAGAAAATTCCAGTATGCCACTTCTTGATTTAATTAAATCCATATTTTTATTATAGGAATGAGAATTGGCCTGCCAATAAATCATAGTGTGTAAATAACTGATGTAAAGAGATATTGATCATGATGTGATTGTAAATTCACATTTTGAATGCAAGCACTATTGTCTAAAAGAGTGAAACTATGTGCTGGAGTTGCATTTTTTTAATTGTCCCAATTGGTCATTATCTTTAGATTTAAATTGATCTATTTTTTAGATGAAGCCTCTTGGATATATGTTTATGCAATAGTTAAACTAGTCAATACACTTATTCTGGTTATAGATGAATATTACATAATTGGTACAGTTATAAATGAATTTTCCCCAAGATTAATATTACTTCTCAACCCTTGATGATATGTTTCAAAGTTTTGCTTTCTAATTTTGATGCACAATAATGTAGGTTTGAGGGAATTGTCTTAATCATATGATGGGCTCCAAGTATCACTTACCAGGCTACAGAACACGAGGCACGTTGTCTATACTTATCGTTATTGGTTTGTGCTGTTTCTTTTACCTTTTGGGAGCATGGCAGAAGAGTGGTTTCAGAAAAGGTGATGGCATACCATTGGAAATAACCAGGCAGACAGATTGCAACAACGTTACCATTCTAGATTTTGAGGCTCATCACAATGATCTTGAAATTATTGAACATGATGAACCCAGAGCCAAAATGTTCAAGCCTTGTGACATCCAATACACTGATTATACTCCTTGCCAAGAACAAGACCGAGCAATGAAATTCCCAAGGGAAAATATGATATACAGGGAAAGACATTGCCCTCCAGAGGAGGAAAAATTGCACTGTCTTATCCCAGCACCCAAGGGATATGTGACTCCATTCCCTTGGCCTAAAAGCCGGGACTATGTCCACTATGCTAATGTTCCTTATAAACATCTGACTGTTGAGAAGGCAGTCCAGAATTGGGTGCAGTTTCAGGGAGATGTGTTCAAATTTCCAGGTGGGGGAACAATGTTTCCTCAAGGCGCGGATGCATATATTGATGAACTTGCATCTGTTATTCCAATTGCAGATGGCACTGTCAGAACAGCACTGGATACCGGTTGTGGAGTATGTTGATTGTTCAAATTACAATGATTTATTTATTTATTGTTTATGTGTCTACATATATGCACATAGTAATATTCGTCAATATTTTAGAACTCAAATTGTTCCCAATCCCCCCCTTCCCAATCTTCCTTCTCCCTCTAGCTTGCCTGGATGCATGTTGAGCCCTTGAACTGTCTGTTTTCTTTCCAGTTCAGAAGCCTTTAACAAATAACTCAATTAGGCCTCTTCCTCTCTGTGTTACATGGAAATTATAAAATAGAGATGCTTGTGCATAATGTCTGTCTTGATGTCATTGTTAAAATGCCAATGCCTGTACTGAGGCCTGAAAGTCACAAGTGGTTGATGTATCTTCCTTGAAGGGCTTGATATATTGCTAATCAACATTAGCTTTATGCTCTTGAATACCCATCTTGTAGGTTCTATTCTGGACTACTTGGCATTTGTTTTGGGGTTTAAACTATCCATATGAAAGTAATTTATTTCTGACAAGGTTCACATTATAATTATATAATAGAATTTATTGCTCCAATTTATAGTATCAATATGATGGCGGTAGCTCATTTGTTATTTCTACAAGCTGCCTAATCTGCTTCACAGTTAGCTTTTCAATTCAGTAATGGTTGCTGGACTAATGATTCTGTTCATAAAACAGGTTGCAAGCTGGGGTGCATACTTGCTGAAAAGAAATGTATTGGCTATGTCCTTTGCACCAAGGGACAATCATGAAGCACAGGTTCAGTTTGCATTGGAGCGAGGTGTTCCTGCTATTATAGGTGTTCTTGGATCAATAAATCTTCCATACCCATCAAGAGCCTTTGATATGGCTCAGTGCTCTCGATGTCTAATCCCATGGACTGCAAATGGTAAGTGCTAGGAATGTCCAATATCTTGGTTGACAATCTTGTATTGATCTTTGTATTTTTTGTATTATGCAAAAAGTACTTAAACTTAGGCCTGTTTGTTTCAGCATAAAATGTTTTGTGTGTTTTGGTGTGACTGAAAATGCTAGTCAGTGGGAAATGTTTTCTGTAGTTAATGAAAAATCACACCAAAATGGTAGAAAATCGTTTAAAAAATGGACTCTCAATTTAGAACTTAGGTGGTAGAATTTTTTTTGTACCTGGTGAAAGTTAATTTCACATATGAACCTCTCTATACAGATGGAATGTACCTCATGGAAGTTGATCGAGTTCTCAGACCTGGTGGATACTGGATTTTGTCCGGCCCTCCAATCAATTGGAAGACTTATTACCAAACATGGAAGCGGTCTAAGGAGGATCTCAATGCTGAGCAAACAAAGATTGAAAAGCTGGCTGAACTGCTTTGCTGGGAAAAGAAGTATGAGAAGGGAGATATCGCTATCTGGAGAAAAAAATTAAATGCCAAATCCTGCCAAAGAAACTCTGCCAATATATGTACATCAAAGGATGCTGATGATGTCTGGTGAGTCCCTGTGATGCTATGATGTTATAGTTGCTATAATGTTATTTCCTGTTAGAGGTATGACATTTTTACTTGTATAACACATTTGGTACTACCAGCAATGTTCATTTATAATTTATGGTTGAAAAAATCTTGCTCGATTATATTTTTACTAGGTTTCTGTGATATTGTTCACTGTCTGAGGTATGAGATGGTCACTTGTCTTTGATACTTCAGCCATCAGTCAGTCATTTTATGGTTTAAGGGAATTTGAATTTTTTCTTAATTGTGTTTGTTTTGTTATAGTTATTCACTGTTAGAGTTATGAAACAATTCTATCAATTGAAATCTTTGGTACTTATTCTTTTAAACAGTTGTCCTATTATACTTATTAATGCTTGAAGAAATACTATGGTCATGGATTACTTTAGTGCTGCCTTCAAGCTTCATGTTTGCTAAGTTTCCCCATAAATGAGCTAGCCAAAGTTAGAAGCATGTCTTTGTGCCCTAAAGTTTGACCAAATTTCCAATTTGGTCCCTAGAGTTTCAAAAGTAACAATCAAATCCTTGAAAAATGTAAAATGATCCAAATTTGGTCCTTACAATACTCAAAATGCTAATATGTCATCTGATTGGGCACATTTATAATTTTAAAAAAAAAAGGTTTAGGTGTCTTAAAAAAATAGATGTGAGCAGCACAAACGGATAAAAGTGCCACACTATTGGACCATCTGGTACTGTGGTTATACGTTTTCCTTGCTAGATTGGCTGGCTGGCTTTAAGTAGTCACTCCTTTTCCTCACTAGAGGAGTTCCTTGACTTATGTCATTTTGATGCTATTTGTAGCTTCCTTACTGCTTATGTACTTGGGAGTTACTTCATTTTCTTTTCAATAAAAGTCTTATTACTTATCAAAAAAAATCTGGCACTATGATGCCACGTGGCTTGGGTTCTCATATCTAGGCTACGCTGATAGTGTGACATTTTAAAACTATTTAGGCTGAATGCATGTATTTTGGAAGACTCCTAGACCATTTTTTGTTGTAAATGCGTCTAGACAGATGATACATCAGCGTTTTGTGTAATGTAAGGATTTGATTGCTATTTTTGAAAAGCTAGGGACCAAATTGGAAAATTGGATGAATTTTAAGGACTGTGGTATTTGCCTAACAAAAATTATAATGAAACCATTGTGAAGTTGTGTCATCCAACACACAGAATCCTAACTCCCTATGATCTATTTATCTATTTCTTTGTGAATACTTGTTCTTTTTTTACTTCAACTTAGGCAACTGCATGCTGTGCAACTAAGCTTCATTCTCTGTTATGTGGAGGCAGCACATGCTCATCTAAGTAGTGGTTGGGAGGAATGGACTTTCGTATGTATAACTTAATATGTTGTTGGTATGTATCCATGACAATTAACTGCCTGATATATGGGATATCATGGTGTGTTACACTTTGTTGTTCTGTACTGGTTGAATCAATCCAATTTGGGCCAGTATGGATTAACACTAGCACAATTGTGCCTCGAAATTCCATTTAGTTGATAAATAAGGGTTGAATCTACAACCATCTAATTTGATCAACTCCCTTCTTTTTGGTAAAACGTTATATAAAAATCTATGAATTTGCCTTACTCCAAATAAATGTTGGCATTGAATTTTAATGTTTTGCAAATCTAGTGATAGACTTTTCAGATGTTTTTGTTTTTCTCAAAATTGTTAAAATTGTTGCTTTTGGTATTATCATCCTAATTCTTATTTTTGTGGTGTATATTAGGTACAAGAAAATGGGCACATGCGTAACTCCTTTCCCTGAGGTAAGTAGTGAAGATGAAGTAGCAGGAGGGGAGTTGAAGAAGTTTCCAGCGAGGCTTTTTGCAGTTCCTCCCCGAATAGCTAAGGGATCCATTGAAGGGGTTACAGCAGAATCTTATGAAGAGGACAATAAACTTTGGAAAAAACGTTTAAATGCCTACAAAAGGATCAATAGATTGATTGGCACTACAAGATATCGGAATGTGATGGATATGAATGCAGGCCTTGGAGGATTTGCAGCAGCACTTGAATCACCAAAATCTTGGGTGATGAGTGTGGTGCCTACAATTTCCGAGAACACTTTAGGTGTTATCTATGAGAGAGGTCTAATTGGCATGTATCATGACTGGTATGTCCCTACAATTTTCTCTCTCTTTGTTGCCCACTTAAAGTCTCTTACACTATCCCTATATTTTTATGTACTGTAATTGCTGAGATTTGTTAGCATGAGAGTTTTAATTGCAATTTTGATAAAGATGAAAATCTGTTATTATATGACCAACTAATAGCTGCTTACATTGAATTTGAATTTTTTGGTACATTTTCAGAGGGATTCATTTATAAGCTTCCTTTTTCTTCTTTTTGTTGATAGCATAGCAACTTCTTTTGCAACTCATTAAGCATATGTGCAATATGGTTGCTAATTAATTTTTTCAAATTTTTTGGTTTTGTCTATCACAATGCTGAGGGCAACATAAGAATGTCAAATAGTTCAAGCTTTCATTCTTGTTACCAGTTCCATTCCATTATCACAATGCCAAAGGCTATGTAATCTCAATAACATTTTTATTCCCTATGTATCTTTGTTCAGGTGTGAAGGCTTCTCTACATACCCAAGGACATATGATCTTATTCATGCTAGTGGTGTATTCAGCTTGTACCAGAACAGGTAAGCCTCTTCTTCTTGTTCTTCTTCTTCCTGTACGCGAAGTCATATCAGGTTTTGGCGACTTTAAATTAATTGACCTGGAAGCCTTAAGTCGACAATTGTTTTTGTAGTCATAGGTTCTTAATTTCCAGGTATTTTCATATCATGTGTATATATATAGACACACACACACACATATATATATAACCTGGAAGCCTTAAGTCGACAATTGTTTTTGTAGTCATAGGTTCTTAATGTCTAGGTATTTTCATATCATATATATATATATATATATATATCATTTTCATGCTAATGTGTTCTACTTTATTGGAACTCAGCAAAAAGCTATGATGCTATAAATTGTAAACAACATAGGAGCGCCCACTAACTTTTCGGTGAGGTTTTGAATCAATGATGAAAAATTCGAGTTAGACCCCCAAACAACTAGAAGCAGATGAATTGATTGATTCCAAACAGATTAGCACAAAGAGACAACACAAACAAGTACCTCAACCACAGTTATCAATCACCAAATCAAAAGCAATAAAGATACTGAAAGCAATAAACAACACAGATCTGGAAACAAAGTGGAAAACAATGAAGAAACTCTTTAAAGGAAAAACTACTCCAGAGGATTCAACCCCTTATGCCAAAAAAAGAAACAATTACAATAGCCTACTTACAAAACCTTTGTAGCTAAATGCTCTATGTAACCTTAGCGAATGCCCTGCTTGCCTTCCCACCTAGTGGTCCTAGAACTCCGAAATTTTTCTACAGGAACTTTCTTTATGAATAACCTTGTCCACAAGGACCTGGAAATCCGATGCTCCAAAGAATTCTTTGGAGGTTTCTATCAATGAATTCACTGACAAAGGGTTGGGTTTTGTGTGGTTTGGATGAATAAAACTCAGTGTTTTAAGCTCAGGGCTCTAGGAACTCTCAAAATGTATCTCTAAAAAATATGGAGGAATTTAGGACTCTTTAAGCTCAAGGAGGTTTGGTTCTTAGATTTGTTCATGTATAACAGCCTTTCACTCTCTTTGTAGCAAGGGTTGGTTGATATAGAGCAAACTAGGTAAATAGGTGACACAACAATTCAATTTACTATTCACACAATTTTCGGTCAAGTGCAGGTTTCACATTCTGTCTAATTTTCTGTCAAGTGAGGTCCCAAGAACTTTCTGTCTCACGTTCACTCAAGCAAGAATGATTTCGATTGAGCGAGTATTCTAAAGCTTAAATTTTTCAATTTGCTTCTTGGCTCAACTTAGCACAACTCAAACATCAATGAATTACCCTTACCACACTTTGGTTTGACATAGGAATTTAGTCAACAATCTAAAACCTAACAAATGATAACAATGGCTTTCCATGCTTTATTTTTTCTTGAGAGCTAAAGTGGAAATAGCACTAATACTATACGCGCAAAAAGCTCTGTAACTACTTGATCTCCTATACTTAGTAAAAAAAAAATAGATTGCTGCAATTTATATGATCTTAATTTATTAGCTAAATCCTGGTTATATGGGGGTTTTCTTCTGATAGACAACCTCATTTGTAAGAAGTTTTTACCACCTTTAAGTTATGACAAAATATATGTAAATGCTTGAATAGGTGCCAACTGGAAGACATCCTTCTGGAGATGGATAGGATATTGAGGCCTGAAGGGGCTGTCATCTTGAGGGATGAAGTTGATGTCATGAACAAGGTTAAGAAAATTGCTGGAGGCATGAGATGGACTATCAGGCTGATGGATCATGAGGATGGTCCCCTTGTGCCTGAGAAGATATTGGTTGCAGTCAAACAATATTGGGTTGGCGGCAGCGGAAACAGCACATCCAGTAATAAATAAACCAGATCATTGTTTGCTTTGGAGTAGATGGAGTCAAGGAGCTGAGATCCTCATAGATGGCACGTGTAATTATTTTTATCCTCATTAGTATTCTTGTTTTTATTTTTAAAAAATTTTGATAAACTGTTACAACCAACTAGTGGGGAGGGGGATTTGAACCCTGATTCTCCTTATAAATGAGACAGGTCGATGTTATTGAGTTACAAGGCTCTTATTCTGATGTCCTTAGTTGATTTTGGAGGTAATATTAGAAAAAAGGTTCGCAGATACTATTTCAAGAACATTGCTGTGATGATGTTTAGCAAGACACCTATTATCATCGTATGTTCTTCAAACAAAAACACAAAAAATCATAATATGAAAATTTGTTTTTATTGTCCTTTTAATTTATTATGTGTCTTTACTGCTCGAAACTTGCATCGGAGGCCCTTAAAAATATTACAGAGGTTGGTTCTGCTTAGGCCCAATTAAGAGCCCTTTTACAGTTGGAGTGACCTCAAAACTAATCTCGACGGAGGAAAATCGATAGCTACAATTAGGAAAAAGAGATTTGGATTTCAATGTTTTTGTTGAGTCAGTTGAATTACAAGCTTTTTGGTGCAAATAGTATTAGTTTTGGGATCCAAATATTTGTTAAGATACGTGCTACGTCTATAATATTTTCATTATACTTTTACAACAAATTCTACTTAGGTGGTAATTTCTAATATGAACTCATTACTAAATTTATGTTTTTGTCCATCAATAACAACCAATAGCAATCTGCTATTTAGGACTTATTGTGAAAATGTTGTGAACATAACATTTCTCATTTGTTAATGAATCATTTTAGAAAAGTTTTGATATTATTGTTATGAAAAATATAAAAAGATATCAAAAAAATTATTTATTTTTTCCTCTCTCCATAAAAGGTTTTTAAAAATATTTTTTAAACTAATCCCTTGAGGTATCCGTTAACTTTTCAGGTTTGTTTTGTTGCACATAGCTGTTTATATTGCTAACACTTTCCAAGAATAGTAAGCACTAGTTAGCTGATTCAATGTGCTATCATTTTCAATGAAAATTACTTTGGCAGCCGGAAAATAAATATGCTAAACACGGTTGCATTGGTTATTCCGATGGGTGGAGGCACCCTTCTCCCCAAGGTGGCTATTTTGCCAAATTCTTTTAGAGATATTGCCTCGTGCCTCTAAGTAATCTCAGGGGCTCTAGAAATTTTTTTTATTTTATTTTTTGATAGTCATTAAAAAACTTAAATTATATAAAATCTAATAAATAAAAAAAGAATTTGAATATATCGACATCACCAAAAAAAAAAAAAAAAACTACTTAATGTCTTACAATTTCCTTCTACTAATAAAATAAAAAACGCATAAAATGACTAATGAGAGATAGAATGAGCGATCAGAATGTTGAGATTAGAGTAATAAAGTGAGAGAGAATTTGAAATTATAATAGAGAATGTGCACATGGAGAGAGAGAGAGAGAGATGATAACTATTGAGACTGCAAGCCAAGTCGCCGAGGAGAGCAAAGCCACTCCACTTGCAATTTATAAAATCGAGAGAGCAGAGCTGCTGACGTTGTCAAAGAAAGCTCATTGCCACAATATATCTCTCGAAATTGTCTTTTAGGAAAAATGAAATTAGAGATTATTTTTATGGAATTGGTGAATGAGTTAGGAATCTAAACGATTAGGAGTTCTTATTTTTTTATTTTATTTTATTTTTGAATGGGCTTTTTGTTGTATACTTTATTCAATTTATTGTTGTTGGGCATAATCTAGTTGTTGTATGGGCTATTTTTGCTGTTATTTAGGCTAATTTTTATTGATGTTATTTGGGTTTTTTTTAAGGGTTAAGAATTGTGTTTGGGAGGCCAATTTTTTTTTTTTATGAGAAATGCTACGTTTACAATGTTTTCACAACAAATTTTAGGTAGCAAACTAATATTGATAGATAAAAAAGTGATGTTAGTGGTTGGCTCAATTTAAAAAACTAGTAACAACTTGCCACTTAAAATTTGTTGTGAAAATATTGTGGACTTAACATTACTTTACTTTTGTTGAACCCAAAATCTTGGGATCCTCAAGTAAGGTTGTTCAAAACAATCCATTATTCTCAATCCAATCTCTCACATGGCCACACATCAAACAAGTCATTATTCTCAACACCAAAATCAAAATTGGAAATTAGATTTCGAATTTTCTTCACCATACTGACCTTACCCTAGGCATAGTGAAACTACTTTTTCAAAAAAATAATAAATTTTCATCTCTTGTTATTTTTATTCTTTTAACCATGATATTTGGTTTCTCTAAATGAAATCAATATTAGTTTGGTTAGAATTAATTTATTGAATTACGTGCTAAATTGATATGAAAAAAAATAATGTGTCAACTTTTAATGGTAATATTTGTTATAATTGTTTTTGCATAAAGAAATTTAAAATAAATAAATAAAATCCTTTTTTATTTATTTTAGAATCAATAAAATCCTACTGTAAATCAAGTTCTTAGTCATATTATTAATTAAAAATTAGATTTTAGCAACACCTAAATACGAAAAGTTTAGTAGTGTTGAGAAATATTAGCCACCGATAATTGTACTTTTAAACTTAATTAATAATTTTGTATCTCAAAAAGCTAAAAATATTAAATATTAAAATTAAAATCCAAAATTGCTACTTAAATAATATAAGGAATTCTCTCATTTATTATCGCCCCTTACTAATGTGGTCTCAACTATAGTGGTAGGTAGAAAATTATTAAGTAATTTTAGAGCAAATGGTGATGTGATGCTCTTTTATCCAACATTTATAATAGATTTCATAATAAATTTAATTAATAGAGTCCATCATAACTGTAAAATAATTGAGCACCACATCACCGCCTAATAATTATGAGAAATATTACTACAAATTTTAAGTGGCAGGTTATTACTGAATGTTATAAGTGGACAAAAAAATAATTTTAGTGGTAAGTTCAAATTAAAACCAATAATTACTTACCACCTATGATTTATTGTGAAAATATTGCGAAAATTAATAACAACTTACTACTTAGAATTTATTATGAAAATATTAGGAAGACACCACTTTTCAATATTTATTAGTCAGAAAATCACTTTTTAACAAGGACTTTTTCCACTCACTATGCAACTTCAACTTTCTTCAAGCCCTATTGGCGTGTGGGTGTATTCCTTTGTCTCATTCCCTTAGTCTATATATGTGTGTTTCTCAAATAAAAAAATTAAAAAAATAAAAAACAAAACAAAAAACAAAAATCAAGACAAAAACAAAAACAAAAACTTTCCCCAAGCCCAACCCCATACCACCATTCAAACAAAAGCAGAGACTGTGAACCGTCCATTACAGATAATGAGTATGAGTTCATCAATTCTCTTCAACTGTAAACCCGGCTCTCTCCTCTGCTCCTCCTCCTCCTCCTCCACTTCTTCATTCATATTCAAATTCAAATTTCCCGCCAGGTCACAATGTTCACCCCTCCCAACGGTCGAATTCCACGCCACTACGCCCAGGGCTTCCACTCACAATCACAGTCACATAAGCATCGAGAATGAGTCTGTCTCAGGTGCAGGGGCAAGTACAAGTAGAAGAAGAGCACTTGTATTTGTAGCAGCCACCACAACACCATTGCTTCTTCTTTTAAAGCATGAGGCCTCTGCAGTTAAGGCTGCTGGGTTAGTTAGTTAGTTACCGCGAACACTTCTTCTTTCTTACCTGAATTCTTTTCCATTTTTACTTTTTTGTTATGTTTTTTTCGATATAGTTGATGAATCTGAACAGATATTAGATACTACTTGCTTGGCTTAGGTAAAGTCAGTCTGGGGCACAACGGTTGGTGGTGGGTCTATGTGAAAGTGGTTGAACATCTCAGTAAATTGTGGCAAAAGTTGTGTCCTAAAAGAACTAAGAAAAACCACATCAGCAATGGTCTCTAATGATATTTTGCATATAATTTAGAAAGGGAAATTTCTATTGCACACACTCACTTTCACACATGGTACACACTCAACTTTTTGAACTATTGGAAATCATGCTTCAAGTCATGATTTATGTGCAAAAGTGGTGAGTGTGTGTACTATGTGTGTAAGTGAGAGTGTAAAATAAACATTGCTCATTTATAAAACTGTAGTGTATAATATGAATTCAATTTGATAGGTTTTATTTTTAAATTAGGTGTTATTAGGTACCATAAACTTTTGGAACAGTGGAGAATATAGTTAAACTACATACCCAGATGTTATATAATTGTGTGCTTATTTATCCTCTGACTAGATGCTGTTCTCATTTCTGTTTTACTTTATACTTCTCTATGAACATTGAAGGCTGGCTACAACTACAAGTGAGAACTACCTGCTCATAAAGGAAGAGGTGAGGAAGGTATTGTCAAAGGCAAAGGCGGCTGGCGTGCTTCGTTTGGTTTTTCACGATGCAGGAACTTTTGATAAGGATGAAAATTCAGGTATAGTCCGGATGAAATGTTATTGGGATGCTTTATGGAGTGATAATATTGTGGATGATGCTTACTAGTAGGATACATTATGCTATAGTCTGTCTTTTATCAAAGTCAATTGGTTTACCTATTTGATTTGTTTTCTTACAATAGATTATCGGTCTGGTTTGTAATTCGTTGCCAGATTTGTGCTTACCAGTGGTAGCTAGATTAATCATTTTTGAACCACTATTGTACTATAACTGATGTAAGACAGCAGACTAGAGAACATTCTTTGGTTAAACTGGTGAATGTCTTGGAAAAGTATTGAAGTTTTAATGTTCTAAAGATGGGAAAGATAATTTGAGGCTTTATAGTTCACAAAATGTCTCCAGATATTAGGAGCCATCCATAGTAGAGACTTAGCTTCTTATATTCTTCATTCATCTCTTTCACCTTGACAGTTCATTTTCATAACAGGAACAAGATGCAAATGCTAGTGATAGTTTAATTTTTATTGGATTGGCAAGATAGAGGTTCCAGACATTAGTAAAGTCAAGTAACTAGGGCAAAGCTATGAGTAGTTCAGTTAAATTCTGCTTTATTGCCAACTGATTCCAACATAAAAGACGATCATACATTTCATTCTGAAATTTTTTAAGCCTATTTTTTCACCAAATTGCAACTCTTATTTTTCTTACTCATCTCTTCATTTACTATGCATCATTATTATTACTGCAGGTGGTATGAATGGTTCCATCGTTTATGAACTTGAGAGACCAGAAAATGCAGGTCTTAAAAAACCTATGAAGGCATGCTCTCCTACACAACTTTTTACTTATAGGCAGACATATATTGTAGACTTGTATGTATCTATGCAACTCCTTGTTATGATTTTCAATAGGAAGTTTATTGTTCTGTATTTCTTGAATGTGAACATGAAAGCCAAAATGATTAACTTTTGTATAGGTAGACAAGTATTTTGTTACAACCACATTTATTTTGGAAGTATTGTACTTTGTTTAATACTGTCATAGTTTAGGTGGTTGTTTTTGTTTTGTAGATAGACAAGTATTTTGTTCAATTTCAAATGATACATGTATTGGTATTAAACATATATATATATATATATATATATATTGACTATGGTTAAATTGTTATTGTGGAATATTAATGATCAATAGGTATATTTGATCTATTACAAACTTGTGTTAGTTATTATTGAATTTTAAGCAGGTTTATACAGCATTAAAAAAAAGAGCAGGTTTTTGCGACGTTTTAAAGACGTTGCTAAAAATAAGAGAAAATCCTTTTTAGTGACGCCTTTAAAATGCCGCAAATAATCAATCCTATAGCGACGCTTTAAAAATGTCACTAAAAAACAAGAGAGCAAACGTTTTGGCGACGGCTATAAAACGTTGCTATATGATTGATTATTTGCGGCGTTTTAAAGGTGTCACTAAAAACGTCTTCAAAACGTCGCTAAATGTATTTTCTTAGATTATTTACGAAAATGTTATATTATTTAGTGACGTTTTAGAAAACGTCACAAAAAGTTTTTGAACGCTACTAAAGAGTAACATATGGCGACGTTTTTGGAAACGTCGCAATAGATCTATAGCGACTGCTCTATTGTGACGTTTTTGAATGTCGCAAAAAAAAAACGTCGCTATAGACCATTTGTGTCTATAGTGACGTTTTTTGGGTTTTTAGTGACGTTTTCAAAACGTTGCCTATACCCAGTTTTCTTGTAGTGTATGATTCCATTTTTTCCCTTCTTTATTAATTTTCTAGGGCACAAAAGGTGAACTTGTCAGCTGGACAGCTATAGCACTGAATTTAAAGGGGGATTTGGGTAATTCATTATACAATTTTAAAATTTTACTGTGCTTGTTAGCCTGTTTGATAACTTTTTAAATTCTCCTTTGTTATCAACTTTAACTTAACACGCTTGGTTGTGCCTTACTAAATACTTACACTTACGTTAGACAGATCCTTCAGTTTATTTAATGCTTGGCTTGGTAGCTTAGAAATGGTAGACAAAGAAAATAAGTTTGAATTTTGAATCCAGAACTTCTCACAATATGAAATCAGCCTCCATTCAATTGTCATTACAAAACACTTTTTCCTAATTGATGTAGCTTTTCCTTTTTGGGAACTCAAAAGCAACATAAAACCTTAGATTGCAAACAGTCATTTCATTTTCCTTCGTTTTGATACTTGTTTTCATTGGTTTTCTTTACTAGCAATCACTGTTCTACAATGGCCATACCAGGTCATATCTCATGAAATAAAAGCATGATGAGCCAGATTTTCAATTTTTCTTTAATACTTCAAAAGAACTAGGGAAACTGCTAGCATCAGCCATCAAACTGTTAACACGATGGTTATGTGTGCATTATAACCCACCCACCATGCGTTACACAACTGGCCTACCTGTCAATGTGTCATGCGAATGACGACATCCTTTATCATTGGCAACACCCATGCAAGACTTCTTAAAAAAAACATACCATTACCTATGCGCTACAAAATGAATGAAGTATCAATTCTGGCCAAGCACCAAGACTTCGACGAATTCTTGTATGACACTTGTAAATTCTGTCCCTTACCTGCAAAGTACTTGGTTTATTAGAAGTGTAGATAAAAGTATATTTACAATAATTGGATAGAGCTAAAGTGTACTTCCTACCTGTGAATTAATAGCAAGTTTTGGGGTCTATGTGTTTTGAATTTAAATTGCTTATTATGTAACCCATATTGACATTTATACATGCTGCAATGCCGAATCTACTTACTTTTAGATGTGTGGATTTGAAAAATTTAAAGCTTAAATACCTGTTTAAGCCTGGCCCCAAGTGATAAAGCTAAGAATTGCTGATATACATTTTAATAGTTCAAATTTTACGTGTTAACAAGTCTAAATTTTTATGTTATTTACTTGAGCTATACAACTGAATCCTTAGTAGGTCATAGCTAATAGGTATGCATCTTTGGCATATTTTACTGTGTAAGTAACTTCACAAAGGCCTTACTTGAAGCAAGACTCTCTTAATTTTTTGTGCAGAACACAAGATCTTGTTGCTCTGTCTGGAGCTCATACCCTTGGAAGTAAAGGTTTTGGAAATCCAACTGTTTTTGATAATTCATACTTTAAAATTCTTCTGCAGAAGCCATGGACATCTTCAGGTAGTTAACTAATCATAAAAATCATTTTAGTCCAGCTATCTTCTCAGTTGTTTATCGATGATTGCCTTTATCTTTGGCCCGAGATGTTTGTCTATTAATACTTTCTTTTGTCTTCTTTAAACTCTGCCACATGCGGCATAATTGGCCTTAAATTGCTTGCTCAAGTCTAGCCTATATAAATGTAAGATTACTGCATGATATATTCGGTGAGATGGGGTTAACATTTTTATTTGCGGTTTTGTCTTTAACAACTATTATCAACAAATTTAATTTAAGCAACTTACACTTTTTATTTTAATTATCAGAAAAGTCTTTTCTCCTTATTCATTTACTTATTCTGTTCTTCACATGCAGGTGGTATGGCAAGCATGATTGGGCTTCCTTCAGATCGTGCACTTACTGATGATAACGAATGCTTAAGGTTCTCTGTCTTTCATAGATCTCTTGAGCTTCCCTTATGACCTGTATTGTTTCACTAATTTGCTGAGCACTCAATAGCTATAGTAGGGTATGTGCGAAAAAGGTTAGGAAATGAATCTGATTGGGTGGAAAGATATATGAAATTTTGAAACATACTTGCTAGCGGGTGTGGTGCAAAATGATCCCAAACAATGCAATACATGAACTGTAGAAGCAACACAGATGTCCTTGATAATTGACATTTTATTTGAAGATGTTTGAGATTATTGGGTTTTATCACACTTTATATTCAGATTTTAGGAAAAAAATTGATAGAATTTCGCAGAGTGTGTCCAAACTGCAGACAAAACCTGTCATTTTCCAAATTCCTGAATTTAACACATGCATCTTAGTTTTCTCTCACACTGTTTCTGAGTCCTGACCCAGTCAACTTCATCTTGAATTTTATCAACTCGTTCACAGATTTTTCCTAACTAATCCAAATTGCTCACCTTGTGTTTTAAAATCCGAGGTTTTCTAAAGTTTGGACCTGATGTAGGTGACTTGATCATACATGAATATGCATTTATTGTGGTTCGTGGCAGTGGCTTCCAAATGGTGTCCTGGAACCAATAAAGCCATAGAAAAATAATTAAAAGCTCTCTCCCTCTCTCCCTCTCTAGGAATATAGCTGAAAATTCACTGGCATATGAGCTTTCAATTTAGAAAAATGATAACATAATTTTGGTGCAATATTTGTTTGTTTTCTTTTTGCTTAACTGAAGAAAAGCTCACTCCTTTATTGCACAGATGGATCACAAAGTATGCTGAAAATCAGAGCATGTTCTTTGAAGATTTTAAGAATGCTTATACCAAACTAGTAAATTCTGGTGCAAAGTGGAAAAGCGTATGATATTAATCAGGATTTTTTTTTTTTTTTTTTTTTTTTTTTGTTTCTCTTTTAATAAGATTGCAGATGTATTTACAGAAATTATATACAGGGAATGGGTGCATCAATGTGGTTAGATGTTATGTGATGCTGTAATTTTTGTTAGAATAATTTTCAAGAAGTGTGAATAAATTACAAATAAAGCTTGCCAATTTAATTCATATTGGATCGTGGGTTTTTCTTTTCTTTCTTCTTCTTCTTCCTTTTTAATTAGTACTTGTAAAATTTCAATAATGGTTCAGTTGGACGCAAGAATTTAAATGGAATGATTTAGACTTCAAATTTTAGTTTATATAACTGGAATATAGTACAAAATAGCAACTTTGTTTCTATTGATGGAATTTTTGGATGAATTTGAGCTTTGTTTCTATTGATGAAATTTATGGATGAATTTTATGGAAGAAGTCATTTCATATCCCATAATATCACAAATGTTTTTGTTTGAGAAAAATCTCATAAAAAATATACCGTTATATGATGACTGTAGTATATTATGAATGTCGATTCTTATAGTGTAGGCTAATTCCATAACAAATTTGATTGGAAACAATATGATGACTATAGTATATTATGAATGTTTTTTTTTTTTATACGAGTCTATATATTACTAAAAACTGAAGCGTAGCATTTAATGTTGCTACGCTCACGNTAGATTTTAAGAATGCTTATACCAAACTTTTAATTCTGGTGCAAAGTGAAAAGGTTGATATTAATCAGGATTTTTTTTTTTTTTTTTTTTTTTTTTTGTTTCTCTTTAATAAGATTGCGATGTATTTACAGAAATTATATACAGGGAATGGGTGCATCAATGTGGTTAGATGTTATGTGATGCTGTATTTTTGTTAGAATAATTTTCAAGAAGTGTGAGTGGCTAGAGTATATGATGAGTGGCTAGAGCAACCAGGCTCGGAGAAAGCTAAGAGATTCATGCACACAACATACCATCCTGTGGTAAAAAGCATTACTTCTCAGTTGCACAATTGGTAAAAAATTTTGCTGTCCTAACCTCTGATTCCCTGAAGTACGTTGAAAGTTGCCAAATTTCTCTCCACTGGCTCAACCCGACAGATTTGTGTGGCCATCACTTCTTGTTCTGGGGATTGCATCCATGGAGGAGTCCAGTTTTGATAGAGTTTCAGGATTTTTTTGTTCTTTTTCAAATTTTTACTCATGTATATACTTCGTACTTGACTGTTAGCTAGAGAAACATTACTTATGTGGCTATGTAATTCACCATCTCTTATTTTTATTTTTTTGGGATAATTACAATTTACCCACCTGTGGTTTGACCCGATTTCTATGTGCCTACCCGTGGTTTCAACTTTGACACTTTGCCCACTTGTGGTTCTCACCGTGAGTGTGCCGTAACCCACCTCTCCATTTTCCGTTACTCTAACACAGAATAAGTAAAAAACAAACCTAAAACGGATCAAAAACTCTCACTCAAATCTTGAACATGAAGAACATTAAGAATATACCCAAATTTTGAAACTTGAGTTGGCTCACTAAATCCAGAACACGAAGATTAACCAAAAACTAAACCCAGATTTTTCTGATTTTCATATTCAAACTAATTGTACCCAAACTAATTGGTTCAAAAACGACTCGTTTACTGCAACTACTGTGGGAACAATAAAACATGGCTCAACATTACCGGCGAACCCCATCTTAGTATACCTGCAATAACAAAAGGCAGAGCTTATAGAATACCCAATTGACAAAACATTTCGTCAAACAGTTGGTGTCCCTGTGAGTTTGCATATCAAAATCAAATAAATACGACTGCCCAAATGAATATAGCGAAAAATAAGCAAACCCAATTGGCCCATTCTATTGAAAGACTGGTGTATGATAAAAAATAAAAAATTGAAAGGGAAACCCCATTGGGGGCATTTCGTCAAACACTTTGTGCGCCTATATACACACAAATACGAAGCGTATTTAATCACATATATCTATAGAGGTGTACCCGGTGCCGTTGTCGATAACTACAGCGGGGCGAGACGTAGCGGGGTCCATGAGAAGGAGAGAAAAGGAAGCGTTCGTGTTGAAAATGGATCTGCGACTGAGATCCAAGAGAGAGTTTAGGGCAGAGGATCATGGTCAAGAAGAGCACTTTGAGGAGGAAGAAGAAGAAGAAGGTGATGGTGATGGTGATTGAGACTTAGGCTTGGATCGCAAGCGAAAGCAGCAACTCAACACACAAGAGTTGGTGATTGTTGCTCCACCCATTTCATTTCTCAACAGCAACAACAACGACGACGACGAGCGTGAAAGCTGAATAATTTTAGTCTCATAAACTTTGTCATCACTGTTTTTGTGCCCCCTGAATTTTCTGATTTTCATATTCAAACTAATTGTACCAAACTTGGGTTTAGTTTTTTGGTATGTTCTTCTACTTTTCTTCAGACTCACTAACCCAAAACATGATTGTGGGTTTAGTTTGGGTACAATTAGTTTGAATATGAAAATCAGAAAAATCTGGGTTTAGTTTTTGGTTAATCTTCGTGTTCTGGATTTAGTGAGCCAACTCAAGTTTCAAAATTTGGGTATATTCTTAATGTTCTTCATGTTCAAGATTTGAGTGAGAGTTTTTGATCCGTTTTAGGTTTGTTTTTTACTTATTCTGTGTTAGAGTAACGGAAAATGGAGAGGTGGGTTACGGCACACTCACGGTGAGAACCACAGGTGGGCAAAGTGTCAAAGTTAAAACCACGGGTAGGCACATAGAAATCGGGTCAAACCACAGGTGGGTAAATTGTAATTATCCCTATTTTTTTCCTATTGTATTTTCCTTTATTTTTTTTTTACCTCCTTTTAAACGTTAAAGGCTCCAAATAAAATTGTCTTGATTCATGTATTATCCCTGTGTATCTGAGTAAGACAATTGAACAGTCCAGGGGAATGATAATGGCCTGCTTCTTAAACAAAATTGTTGTCCTTATACGGTTCATATATATATATATATATATTAAATTGGTTGCAATTGAGATGAGAGAATGCTTTTTGAACAAAAATTCTGGGCCAATAAAACAATGACCCAAATGCAATAAGGCAGATTGGTACCCGAGCTTCTGAAACTCGGGTACCAATCTGTCTTACCAAATTTTTTTCAAAAATTCCTTGGGCCAAAAAACCTTGAGCCAAAGGCAATAAGGCAGATTGGTACCCGAGTTTCTGAAACTCGGGTACCAATCTACCTTACCAACTTTTTTTAACAAAAATCCCTAGGCCAATAAAACAATGACCCAAGTGCAATAAGGCAGATTGGTACTCGAGTATCTGAAACTCGGGTACCAATCTGCCTTACCAAGTTTTTTTTAACGAAAATCCCTAGGCCAATAAAACAATATCATATATCTTCATATCTTTTTTTTACTTCATCAATATTTTTTAAAGTTCAAATTTAAAAAAATAAATAAATAAATAAACAATGATAAAAAATAAACTTAAATAAAGAAGAAAAAGTCTCAATTGAAGAGACAAAAATACCACCCCAAAAAAAAAAAAGTTTCCTTTCAAAAGTATTAAGCAATAAAATTTGGAAACAATTACATGAAAAATTCCATAAAATATAGTAGGGGATTATATTATTGGCTATATATTAAAAAAAAAACTAATAAAATATACGCAATATAATGATATGCAATGATTTTAGGGGATCTTTCAATATTGAATGATCACTTACTATTCATAATACTGGCATTTAATTGTCAAGTTTGGTTAATATTTTGTATATATAATGCATATGTTGTATGCTACATACACAATATGTATTTGTTTATGGAGACACATGTATATTAGTTATAAATTTTGCCCCCCCCAAAGGTCAAATCCTGGCTCCGCCACTGGTATAGACAAATAAATAATTGAATCTCGATCATAATGTGCACTTAACCATATATATATATTCTATATATGCTAAAACTAAATAAAGAAATGAAAACATAAATCATATCGATAACATTTACTCGTTCAAGGTTAGAAATTCTAGAATTGTACTTAACTAATGTGAACTTCTTATCTTTAAGGTAAACTGAAAAAAAAATTTCTAATAAAATTCTAATAACATTAACTATTTTTTAGATGAAGTAAAAAAATAATAATAATATGCAATTAATATAAACTTATAAATTACGTAAACTCCTTTTTTCTTTCTATTTATATCAAGTTATCAATTTCTTCACAATTTAAAATTATCTGATATAAAAGTGGGGCTGTATATACAGTTTGGTATATTTTTTCCTTTTCCTACCGTACAGTTTCTTAATATAATCTTTCCTCTCATACTTACCTTACCTATGAAACTTGCATATAATATGAATTCATTACTCATCAAAGAAATTGGCTTAATAAAATAAAGTCGAAATGGTTGACATTTTATTATTTTATTTGTGTNAGCTGCCTCAAAATCATAGAAGATTCGGTCAAGCACATCCTCTCTTCATGTTCTGTTCACTGGGTCAATCAAGTCACTCACCCAGACCGTACCATCCCCATCCAGCTTTGGTGATAAAATTCTGGGCTTGTTCTTCACAGGGAGCCAGTTGTCTCCCCACACCCGGATTGAATTCCCCATGCCTATTCTCCACACCGCTCCACGCTTTATTACCTCTCTTCCTTTAATTATGCTTTTCCAAGCATATGATGCATTATTTGGGGATCTTGCTTCCATCACAGAGGTAGTTGGAAAAAAATTTGGCTTTGAAAACCTTGTAGAACAATGAGTGGGTGTAATGTAGAAGTCTCCACATTTGTTTTGCCAACAGTACATCATTAAACATGGCTAGGTCTTTGAAACCAATACCTCCTTGTGATTTAGGCTTACGTAAATCCGACCATTTCACCCAATGAATCTTTCATCACCTCTTTAACCCTAAAAAAATTTGCGGATTAACGCCTCAATCTCATTGCACAAAGTGAGTGGTAATTTAAAACAAGACATGGTATAAGTGGGGAGAGCTTGTGCAATAGCTTTGATAAGAATTTCTCTACCTATTTGGGACAAGAGTTTTGACTCCCAACCTTGTAGTTTCTTCCATATTTGTTGCTTTATGTGATTGAAGCTCTCAGTCTTGTTTCTGCCAACGAGGGAGGGGAGACCCAAGTACTTCTCATATTGTTGAACCATCGTTACTCCAAGCATATCTTTGATCCTATCTTGGATATTAGCATTGGTGGACTTGCTAAAAAAGAGTGTGGTTTTAGCTCAGTTTATTTGTTGACTAGAGGCCCGCTCATATTTAGCAAGAATGTTCAACAAAGTTTGGCATTCATTCTCCGTAGCCCTACAAAAGATTAAGCTATCATCTGCAAAAAGTAATGGGTTAGTTTAGAGCCATTACAGCAAATTGACACACTGCGAATATCACCATTGTTTGCTGCTTTACTTATCAATCCATACAGCCCCTCTATGCACATGAGGAAAAGGTATGGGGATAAGGGATCTCCTTGTCGAAGTCCCCTTGATGGTGTGATGTGGCCGTGGGTTCCCCATTAATCAAAACCGAATATGAAGCCGTGGTAATACATGCCATCATCAGTTTCACCCATCTATCTTGAAAACCCATCTTCACCAAAACTTTCTCCATAAAAAACCATTCCACCCTGTCATATGTCTTACTCATGTCTAGCTTCAAGGCCATAAAACCTATCTTCCCCTTATTATGATTCCTCATGCAGTGCAATGTTTCAAAAGCCACCAAGATATTATATGAAATCAAACAATCAGACATAAAAGCACTTTGGTGTTCCGAAATAAGTTGAGGCATAATAATTTTCAGTCTATTTGCCAAAACTTTTGAGAAAATTCTATAAAGAACATTACTCAAACTTATTGGCCTAAATTGAGACACATATTTCGGGTTCTTTACCTTTGGTATTAGAGTGATAAAAGAGTAACAAAGTGAATGTGG
The DNA here is from genome assembly GCF_002906115.3 of Quercus suber. NCBI lineage: Eukaryota > Viridiplantae > Streptophyta > Magnoliopsida > Fagales > Fagaceae > Quercus > Quercus suber. Next base: position 20,283 of record NW_027069853.1, on the reverse strand, counting down.
GAGCACACCACTATTAAGATAATGCAATATGGAGTAACATCAGACCCAACCAGAGACCAATAATTTTGGTAAAACAAAAGGGGCATACCGTCGGGGCTAGGAGATTTTAGGGGGGCCATCTGCTTAATTGCCACCTCCACCTCTTCAACAGTAAACTCTCTATCAAGTTGTACGTTCATATCAGGTGTAATCACATGTGGGATAACTTCAATCACTTCGATCAAGCCACTCGGTTCATCAAATGAGAATAAGTCTGGTAGAAATCCAAAATAGTATCATTCACATGCTCTTGCCCAACACACCAGTTACCCATGGCATTTCGTAACATGGTGATATAGTTTCGTCAGCGTCGTTGTGAAGCTTTGCTGTGGAAGAATTTTGTATTACGGTCACCGTCTCTAAGCCACATTATTCTTGGGTGCTGGCCCTACATCTTGGACTCCTTATCCAGCAACTGATTTACTTCCCTTTCTAACAACTTCATATAGGTTGAGTTCCCAGTCCGAGCTGTCTCTTTTTCTGCTTGTTTGAGTTGCTTACGCTTATTTTCAAGTTCTCTTCTGACACTCCTAAAGCATTTTTTACTCCACCGTGTCAACTCCCTTCCACACTTGTCTATTTTATTGAGAACTCTAATGTCCCACAGGTCTACAACTCTCTCCCTCCACACAACCTCAACTGTATTAGTGCACCCCTCATCTGTTAGCCACATTTGCTCAAATTTAAATGGTTTGTGGAAATTTGAGTCCATCCCTTTCGAAGTTATCCACAATTGTTCATAGTCAAAGGTCAAAGGTGGTTACATCTAGATGGTGAATTTTGGTACCTGGGAACCTTGTGAACCAATCAACTATGGCTAAACCTTTGTCAAGTCTCTCAAAGATTGTGTAATCAACAAAGTGCTCATGCCAAGTGTAAGGAAACCCCACAAACCCCAGGTCTATGAAACTACAATCATCCAAGGCGTCCCGAAAGAGTTGCATCTATGAATGTGGCCTGGTTCTTCCCCCTTTTTTTTCGTATTAACGAGTGATCTCATTGAAGTCCCCAGCCCATAACCACGGTGAAGTTCTCCTGCTTTTCAAATCTCTCAACTTATCCCACGATTCATGTCTTTTTTGGGTGTTCGGTTCGCCATAAAAAATGGTGAATCTCCATTCATCAAGTCTATTTTTATTAAATATGGTGTCTATATGGTTCAAGGAGAAAGTTTCAATATCTAAGTTGAAGTCTTCCTTCCAAAATAGTGCTAGACCACCTGCTTTATTTCTTCTTGGAACCTCAAATAGATTCTTGAATTGAATTCATCTTTTCACTTGTTCTAGCCTAACTTTATCTGTCCATGTTTCGGCTATAAACACAACATAGAGATCTTTTGCCCACACCAAATCTGCAAGCTGATCAACTGTAAATGGGTTCCCAAGCCCATGACAGTTCCATACTAGGAGACTCATTGCTTCTAGTAAAGCTATTGAATAGCCTCTGCCAATATCTGAACATTTTCCTTACCACTCTAAGAAACCACAATTTTCTTGTTAGATAACCCAGTATGGTTTGCATGGTTGCTAGCTGACCTCTTCTGACCCAAGATATCAATCGTTTCTGAGGTTGGCTCCCCCTCCATTTCTGAGTATATGTTTCCAAGTTGTGGGGTTGGCTTTGTTTTGCGGTGACACTTTTAAATTGGAAATATCAGAGAGAGGGTTAGGTGGTGTTGGTGTCGTGGTAGAATTTTTGGAGGGAATATCGTGGTATTGTGTTGGTATGGTATTATGGGTTAATATGTGGTTGGCATTTTTTTTTTTTTTTTTTTTTTTGGTGTGGGGACACTATCAAGTTGGAAATATTAGAGAGAAGGGTGGGTGGTATTGGTGACGTGGTAGGACACTTGGGGTGAAAAATGGGGTAGTGTGTTTCTGGGTTATTATGGGATGACGTGGGTGGAGGGTTATTTTGGGATAGGATGCTATAGGAGTTGTTATTTTTCAAAAGTAATTCGAACATGCTTAAATCACGATCAATATCCTCAATAATTGTGGGGTTGGCTTTGTTTTGCGGGGACACTTTTAAATTGGAAATATCAGAGAGAGGGTTGGGTGGTGTTGGTGTCGTGGTAGAATTTTTGGAGGGAATATTGTGGTATTGTGTTGGTATGGTATTATGGGTTAATATGTGGTTGGCTTTTTTTTTTTTTTTTTGTGGGGACACTATCAAGTTGGAAATATCAGAGAGAAAGGTGGGTGGTATTAGTGACGTGGTAGGACATTTGGGGTGAAAATGGGGTAGTGTGTTTTTGGGTTATTATGGGATGACATGGGTGGAGGGTTATTTTGGGATAGGATGCTATAGGAGTTGTTATTTGTCAGAGGTAATTCGAACCTACTTAAATCACGATCAATATCCTTAATAACCTTTTGAAAATCAACCATGTGAGTAGATTGGTGCATAAAATTCGAGTGTGATTGAGACAGGTCAAGAGTGGACTTACCATCAAGGAAAGTATCTTCTACCTGCGAATTTGACGCCTTTTCCAAGACTGTACTTTCCATCTCAAGCTGTGTTGCCATTTCAGGCCGGGTTGACTTATCTGTCACTAGCGAATGATGGGTGGGTCCCTGGGAGCGTTCTCCGGTTGGCTTGGCTAACTTCCTCGTGTAAAACCCCGGGATTGAGACCACTGATTTGTTTTTGTTGTTGAACGGCAATGCCTTAATCTAGGACCCATACTACTTCTCTGTTTCAGCTAACGTGCCTTCACTCTCAATCCATAGATCGCAGTCCTTGTCGCTATGCATCAAGCAACTGCACCAATAGCACAGATTAGGAAGCCGTTCGTATTTGAATGAGACCCACTGTTCCCTGTTTTCATCAAAAGCAATCACACATCCCCTACACAGAGGTTGGGAAATATCCACTAAAACACGGACCCTCATAAAACTGCCCCCGCCCTCTGTATGAGCATTTTGTAGGTGGCACACCTGACCCACTGTCACACATAATCCTTCCACCGCTCTCTTGTTCATGAATCTAACCGGAATACCATTCACCTGAACCTAAAAATGGGTGAGGTTAAAAGATAGGTCTTCAACTTCAAAGTCTACTTCATACCATTGCAACACCATATGATTTTTATCATAACTCCATGGTTCATTTGCAAGGATATTATCAACGTTTGCCTTACAATAAAAAATGAATAGTACTATATGATTTCCAAGGTTTTTCAACCTAAAACCATTTTTAGACCGCCACAAGGGTTGGAAAGTCGCTGCAATGGCATCCATATTCAAAGCTCTTTTTGTTAGGAATTTGGCTGCGATAATATACTCCGTCGTAGCCAAATTTGGTCTCATACGGAACTTGGGATCTTCCCTTTAAGAAAGAGAGAGTCCCTTCCACTGCTTTGTGAGTTCGTCCATGGAGGTAAAGTATAGTGTTTCCCTAAAACCCAAGAAAAAAAAAATCCCAACAAACCTTAGTGTAAACTTGCTACTCTAAGGGACAGAGACACCTCCAATAAGGGATGACAATTCTACAGCCTAGGAGAAGTTAGGGTTTCTAACTTTCACTAGCGACAGAGAAACATTATGAAAGCAGCAAAACTTACAAATTGATAGGACAAGAATATCATTAGTAGTATTTAAACAATATAATAAATAAATATATGAATTGTATTTTGTGTAAATTAGTAATACATTAATTTGAAAAATCCCTAGCTTTACTTGGTGGCTCATGTCATAAGCCCGTTTGTCAACGGGTATTATCCGACCCGACCCATATAAATACACAACTATTTAAAAAATAAAAAATAAAAAATAAAATCCCGAAAAAGTTTCCTAGTTCAGTTGTCTCTCTCTCTCTCTCTCAGCTGCCATTGCCATCATTCTCCAGCTGCCTAATCGAAAACTCGTTTTCCCGAAGCTCTCCTGGTCTACGTCGTCCTCTGCCATAGGTCAGAAATCTCTCTCTCTCTCTCTCTCTCTCTCTCATAATTTTTCTTGATTTGACCCTGTTTTTTGGTTGCCGAGAAACTGAGTAAAAACTGGAAAATTTCTCGTATCTGGTGCTTGATATGCTTATATATGGATTTGCAAACTTTTTTTGGATGTGGGTCTTTGAAGCGCTTATATGGTTTGTGAGTGTAATTTGATGTGGGTTCAGTGTGAAAAGAGTATGAAAGGTGTTCGTGAAAAGTTCTCTTAGAATTTTTCAACTCACAATATTATTAGGTTGGGGTCAATTTGGTTCATAAAATTTTTGCTTTTACTATTAGAACTACGTTAGTAAAACCTGGTCATTAATGCACTACATATTTATGGGTTAAGCCCTGCTCTATATGTTGAAAGTGGTTACACAGGCTATTTATCTTAAGTGATAATAACCTGGTTGTACATGCCATGCATATTCACATATATGCATATATAAGACCATTAAGCATGGATTTTTCTTTTCGACCCAACTCCCCATTCTTAAATCACATGTGAAGCCATGTGTATTCCTGCCAAAGTTACTGTAGTAGCACATTTGTTACAATTGTTTTTAGAGCTGTAACTGCTTTTAAGGTCTCCAAACTCTAAACTTTAGATTTCAGACACCCTTAGATTAGATCGTGGCCATCCCTACTTTTTCCTCTGCTTTCCAATTGCTTATCCTATGAGATCATGGTCATTTGATCTGAACAAGGAGCTAGGGTAATTTTCATCCAATTTTTATCTTATGACTAGGCTAATTTGATAATCAACTATGTTTTTATGAACAAAATTTGTAAGAGAAACATAATACAATTTTTTTTAAAAAAATTATTGTCCACATTACATAAATTTCCCAAAATTTTAGTGATATAAAAATCAAAATAATATCTTAATTTTCTCAATGGAAATGCTTATGTTTATAGATTGATTGGAAAGTTGTTTTTGCATTTTTTTTTTTTTTTTTATGGGGATAAACTCTTGGATGTGGATGAGGCCAAAACCAATGGAAATGGCTTGAAGTTTCAAATTTTGTTGCTGTTTATGTTGGGGATGTATTTGATGATTACTCTTTAATAATTTTGGGCTTGGAATTGTTAACTTCAAACGTTTTTGTTGTTGTTTTAAATTATGTTGGGGTTTTGAGTATGCGTTTGGAACTAAGGTATGTGTAAGCACTATAGTGGCCATGAAGGCTGAATGAATTATGCACACGGTCACACTCTAAATTCTTCAAGTAGACTTTGATTTTGGACTGTGGCTGAGTTAAATGCATCATGGTATTAAATGTTTATGTACTGTTTGATTGCCAATAAAACATGGGAAAGGAAATGGAAATATATGGTTCCATTGAAGATTAAATAATTGAATGCTAAGATACAATTAAAAGATAGATGAAATCAATGTTGATAAACTTCCAATGTTTTTCTGATGCGAGAGAAATTTCTCAGCAGGTGAATGAATTTTATCATTTTTAGCAATAAAACAGACAATACAGCGTTAATAAATGGAAGTCAAAGACCTTGAAGGAAGGATTGAAACCATAACCTCTATTTGCTTTTATACATATTTTTTAATGATGATAGAAATTCCAAGTCAGTTTTTAGTTTTTAAATTTTGAAATGAAATCATGCTCACTGATCTTGTTAGTGAGATGAGTTAGAGATAGAACAAAATTATAGATTTTTAAAAGCTTGCATGCACTTGCTGTTTTACTAATTGATTCCTCTTTTAGTTAGAAAGAAGATGTATGTGCAATCAAGATTCCAAATTTTAATTTTCTTAATAGAGATTTTTTTAATGCAAAAATATAAATATTGGTTTCTTAGGTTATAATTTGTGGTTTCTTTGGCTAATGTATTTTTATTAAATTTTGTTCACTATTGACACTTGTTTATCTCTCAGAATTCAGGTGATCATTTCACTTTAAGCTTAATGGAAGCCAAATTTTTTCGCTTTCTTAAGATTGTGGGTGTTGGGTACAAAGCAAGAGCTGAAGCTGAAGGACGTCTCTTATTTCTCAAATTGGGATACAGCCATGAGGTTGAACTGACTGTTCCTCCAGCTGTGCGTGTGTTCTGCTTCAAAAATAATGTAATTTGTTGCACTGGAATCGACAAGCATAGAGTGCACCAGTTTGCTGCTGCTGTTCGTAGTTGTAAGCCGCCTGAAGTGTACAAAGGCAAGGGCATTATGTACGCTGATGAAGTTATTAAGAAGAAGCAAGGAAAGAAATCAAAATGATTGCAAAGAGGATGAGTTGTGTTGGAGAATGTTTTATATCAAGCCATGTCTGGACATACTATTGCCTCATCCTGCAAAGATGGGTTTGGCATCTGAGTTCAAATTAAAGAATTCATGCAGCACAGTGCTTTTTGAACTAGTTTAAAAGCTTTGTAATATTTGATTCAATTTTCTCTGAATCAGCTTGGAATTTTTGCTTAATTTGAGGCCTTATTATTACTGTTTTTGCTGTCATAAGATACTAAACATCTCCATGTAAGTTCGTGGGCAGAGTTTTCAAACTAATTCTTGATCCCATTGTCAATTAGGAGAGTATAGAGACCCATCAATGACAAGCAAGAATGGCCAACCCGTGAGCCCGCTTGCTCCATGCGTAGAAATGGGGAACACATTTAGGAGTTTATCAAAACTGAGGGAAGTGAAAACGAGGGCATCAGCTAACCATAAATTGAGTTGTTAAATATCACAAATGAGGGTAAACTTCATTCAAGATCCAAAGGGATCGGATTAATTTTAAAAGGCATATTTTGATACCCGGTATGCTCTGGATTAAAAGGTTGCCTTATAGGCAAACTTCTGGAGTCTAGGGAATGACTAATCTATAGATGTTTTCACTTCTTACGAGTAGTTAGTCAAATTCATTTCCACTTTCCTTACTTCAATGATTTAATCTGATAAGCTGAGTCCTGAGTGTTAAAAGTCTGGTGCTATGCCATGTGACTACAATATTCTGATGTTAAAAAGGCAAAGCAATGGAAAATGCATGCTTGTTTTTATGAATTGAAATCTGAAAAATTCCCCCCCCCCCCCCCCCCAATATTAGTGTTTGTAGAAGGGCAGTATAAACTGTATAATGTCTATCTGAAGAATTGCCGTTTGTTTCAAATGCCAAAGTCACATTTGGAAATTTGTCTTATGCATTGAATGATGACTCGGGTAAATTCAAAAAAAGAAAAGAAAAAAGAGGAAAAGAAGAAGAAGAAGTAGTAGTAGAAGGATGACTATCTCAGGTAACGAGTCCATCAAACAAAGGTACCTTCTCTCATTGAATTTAAAATATGCTTAAAAGCCTAGGAACAATTCCATTTTAGCTTCCATAAATGCTTTAGTATTGTCAAAGAACAAAAAATGACTCCCAAGTAGGCATTAATCAAGCACATAGATTCGAGAGGCTACATCCTGGACCAACCAATCAAATCCTTCAAGCAGCCCCTCACCAGTATACGCACTACAACCAACAATTTGCCAATGCCGGATTTTGTCCATGGCTTCCAAGCTCAGTAGCTGTAGAAGTGATAATAACCCTATTAGAATTTTAGAAGTTAATGTACAAATATATAAACACTAATCAAAGTACCTGTATAAATATCTATTTTTTTAAACATACAATGACAATGCCTAGAATAAAATGGATAGATTTGGCCCATAAATTCATTACTACAAATATCATTCTTCTATTGAAAGAACAATCATAAAAGGCATACGCATTACATAGTAATGATAGTATAAATGCACCACATGTAGACATCCATATTTGACAACCACATACAGAGTTGAACTCATGACCAACATAAAGGTATCCAGCATAAATGTGTTTATACACGGAGCTCATACTCAGATTCCAAACTTGGTTTCACACTTCACACTAAAAGAATAAAGAATCTAGTAAATGCAAAGTTTGCCACTGGATTTTTTTTGAAAAAGAACTCATATTTGTGAGCAGAAGACAATCTAGTAATCTACAGCTCTAAAAAACAAATTCAAGGCTTTAATATGACAAACAAATGTACCTTGAGTCAATGAGGAATCAAATGCCAAGTCTACAATATTTAATCTGCCTTCTAACAAAGGCCAAACTGAACTACATAAACAAGAAGAAATTATCAGCCAGCAGCCTTTCTTTTGCAATCTCCTCTGGGGTAAGGGCACCTTTTATGTCCTGCTTATTTGCCAGTATGAGTAAAGATGCTCCTGAAAGCCTCTGTCAAGCGAACAAACAAGTTAGAATTTTTCAAAAAGTTCAAAAAAGAAAAAAGACCAGAATTCCAAGAGAACCCCTTTTTTATTTCTTGCAATACCATTCCTGAAATTTTTTTATCTTGCAAATTTTAATTTCAGCATTCCAAAACTAGCAAAACAATTAGAAACAATTGTTTTCAAGTGTACTACAAATCATCGGTTTATTAAATAAGACAAATTACAGAAAATAATTTAAGCACTGCCTCAAGTATAGACACTTAAGGTATGCATCTTATTGTTAATAGTTGGTTCATGGTCAATAAACCCAACAAAAGAGATCTTAAGAAAAACTTTTTGAGTTCCATAAAACAAATTAAGTGGCTAATTCTGGTAGTTGAGTCTCTCAAATTAAGAGGCATCTCAAGTGAACTACAAACAGAAAGCTTCTATTCTACGATTCTATCTAATGTAGATGAATGAACAAACATTCCACTGAGAAGCAAACCAAAAGAACAAAAGTAAGCAGGATGGATAAACTACCGCTTCAATGAACTCGCCTTTTAAGCATGTGTATAGAAATTTTGATATGGGATATATACCTCTTCCTTCAAAAGATTATCAAGTTCCATTTTGCAGTCATCTAACCGTCTAAGATCCGAATTATCAACCACCCATACCAAACTATCAGTTTGCTCAAAGTAGTTTCTCCAGTAAGATCTTATAGTTTTTTGGCCCCCAACATCCCATATATTTAAGGTATACCTGCCAAAAGTCACATTAACTGGAATTTCAACATTCTGCATATTGAAGCAAATTTTGATCTACTCAAAAGCAGGAAGCAATATGCAATGAAGTCCAAGAACAGCAGTGAAAAGATTAAATTCAAGAACTTGATGATAGCTTTTTCAAGAGACTTAGACGTACCCAATTAAGATATAAACAAGAAAACAAAGTATAAAACCCGTCTTACAAAATTAGATATCATTTCCATGCATTTTGCTGAGATTTTTAAGCAATACCAAATGGCAATAATTTTAATGAGACCTCCATTACCTGTATGATAAATTGCCCATTGCCCATTATACTAAATCATCACATATTTGCAACAATATCAACCAAAAGACACACATACAAAAAATGTAATTAAACTGTTGAAGTTGAATTACTTTTGGTAGGTGATGGTCTTGATGTTGAAACCGAGTGTGGGACTGATAACGCTGGTGTCTTCCCCATTGATCTTCAAGACAATGGTAGTCTTCCCTGAATTATCAAGCCCGCTGCAAAGCAAGGCAAAGTATTCTAACATTTTTAGCAAATTACATATTCATATAAATATGATAGTTTGGAGGGTATACACTATACAATACATTATGCATACACCATGAGTATACGCATTTCTTTCTCTTTCCTTTTGATTTTTTGGATTATACTGAGTAGCCCCATTGCCCCCGCAGCAAGCGACCACTGCTGTTCTCTTTCTCAAACCGATGTGTTTCTCCTCTCTTTCTCTGTAGCTGTTGTATTTCTCTCTCTCTCTCAAGTTGGGCTTCGTCCACGAGTAATTCTTAGATACTAACGAGTATATTGAAATGACTTTCTTTTTTTTTTACGGAAAGAAGTATCTCATAATTTTTATTCGGTCCAAAGTATCTGTACATTAGACCAGATAGGATGCTGCCATAGGTCCAAGAATTGCCACATGGCATAGGCTTCATTTGGTTGTTGAATGGAAAAGTAATTAGTATTAGATACTTTGGGATTGTCCTTCCTTTCATGTCCAACATGAATCTCACTAATTAAATTAAGGGGGTGCATCATAAATTTGAGACATACTCCTTCCAAACTACCTAATAATATTTCTTAATTGTACATTATTTAAGGGTCTGTTTGGTTGGAAAAGAGGAAAAGTGTGGAATGATGGAAAAGATTTGGTTTTTCCTTATGTGTGTTTGGTTGGAGGGGTGGAAAAGTGGGAGAGTGGAAAACTTTTTTGTTTGGTTGGAGAGAAAAATGGGAGGATAGAAAATATAGTTTATATAAATTGACTATGTCCTTGTTATATGATAGTGGGAAAGTGAGAGGGGTAGGTGAATATAATAAAGTGGGGGTATTTGAGTAAAATACATTTCTCATCACTTTTTCCTCCTTATTTTCCTTTTAATTTGGGAGGATAAAAAAGTGGGGTCAGGAGGGAAAACTTTCTCCTTTATTTTCTGTCTTTCCTATTTTCTTTTTTCAACTAAATAGTAGAAAAAATTATTTTCCACCCTATTTTTCATCCTTCCTGTTTTTACCCCAACCAAACACACCCTAAAAGTTTGGTTGAATGCATCTCAGAAAGAGGAATGAAAATTATTCAGCCAAAACAAATAAAGGGCATGAAAATTAGTTACAACCCGATTGTTAGCTTTTTTTTCTTTTTTTAATTTTTTTTATTTTTATGTGTGGGCTAGCAAGTCATTGTTTTATGTATTTAATAAAACATGAATTAGTTAGAGTGTATTTTAGTGAGCATTTGTTAGACCCAATAGTGGATAGTGATTACCACCTATTGTTAATATTGAGCTATTTTAATGCACTTTATAATTAATAGTATAGATTTTATTATTGTTTATTTGTTTAATTATAGGCAGCCTTTAATGTAATATGCTTGCATTTTTAATTCTCACTTATTGGTTTGGCTCATGAAAATCCAATACATTATCTTACTCTCTCTCACACATATATATCTACACCTAAGACCAAAGCCCAAAAAACCGCCCCATTCAGGTCACATCACCAAGCCCATAGCTTCTTCCTCTCATTAAAGTATGTTGTATTTTCTTTTCTGCACATTTATTTTGGTGACAAAGATATGCTAGTAATACTTGAGTGATAAAGGTTCTCTTATCCAATCTTGATTTTGTGGGTATTGGAGTTTTCCATCAATGTCTATTATAATTCATTGATGTATACATTTATTTGGGTCCATTACTGACATCACTTTTATTATCTACAATTAACAATCTGGTATATCTGCAAATATCAAATTTGTTGTGTCTATAAACTTTTTAATATTCAAATACTTTAAAAATAGAGTCTCTTTTTCTGCATGAGGGTTTTTTTTTTTTTTTTTGTTGCAGTATACATACACAAATATTGTTTATATTATAGTTTGATTGAACTTGAATACTCTTGCAAAGTTATTTATTGTGCCAAATTGTATTATTATAATTGACAACACAATTATCTAAATTATTAATAATGTAATCCATCTTGTAATATTTTCTTTATATTAAAGACCTCTCTCTCTCTCTCTCTCTCTCTCTCTCTCTCTCTCTCTTATATATATATATATTCATGCTTTTTTTTTTTAATCTTTTAAGTTTTTTTTTTAATTTGGATGATTAGATCTTAGTGTCTAAATTAAAAATTTTTAAAATTTATAATGATACAAGGAAATTTATATTATGTAATTTGTTTACTGATTTTCTTGAAAGTATAACAAAAATTAAATAAATATATAATTAATATATTATTTTCCTAATTAGTATTCTAAATTAGTTTATTCTAAAAATATCTTACAAATATATACTAATCGATAAAATAAATATGCTACTAAATTTAAATATGATAAAATAAATAATCTTATATAATATACATAGTTGTTTTCGTTTTCCGAATTTCCTTTATTTAAATCCATAAGATTATCATATGTCTTTTTGTTTTTTAATTTCTGTTCTATATACTATATTTTAATATAAGTTTTTTAAGAGCACATATACCTTCTAGTGTTCAAGTCCTATAGCCAATGATTATCCAAACTTAAAAATATATATCAAGAGGTTATAGTTGGCCAATTGTGAGGATTCTCACTTCTCTTTTGTCATCGATTAAATAGAAAGATGATTTAGAATTTTTCAATGAATAGGATGGGAGAAAATTACAAGTCATGAATGTCAATTTAATATCATTGTCTTGGGCTGGCCTAACTTTTGATTCCCTTTGTTTTGCTTGATAAAGATAATGATAGAAGTAACATACCATTTAAAAATTAGATGAGAAAATCCTTGGCATTCTCTTAAGATATTTGGCCACATTTTGCACCAAAAATCCCTAAATTAAAAAAGAATCTTGTTTTAGGTCTGCCTATCTCAATTTTCGTAAGTGTTGCTTTCATACTTGGTGGTGGGTTCCATCGCTTGAGAGGGGGAGTACCTAGCACTTTTGGGTGTAAAAACCTCTTTTCTACCTTCATAATCATATCGTAGATTACAGATTGAATTGCATGCGTAATTTTTTTTTTTTTTTTTTGGTCAATTCAAAACCCCAAACTTATCAAGACTTTTAATTTAAATTCTCTGTACATCTCCATTATTCATTTACATTGTTTTGGGCAATAATGGAGTGGAGAAAATGGAAAAAGTATGATAAAATCATGTGTTTCACCTAGGTAATTAATTTTCGTCCTTTTGGCAAAATCACTTTCTCACTCTACCCTTTTATTCAATGGCTGCCAAATTAATTTATGAACAAATCCTAGCGCCTAGGTGAAACGCCAAGTTAATCAATAGTTCTCTACTTTTATCAACACTCTATTAGTGTTCAAAAAAAATTGAAATGAATTACAAATGATAGACAAATGCTTTAAATTGAAATGATTCCATAAATTTGGGAATTTAATTGACAATATTAAAAACATGCATGAATAATCCTCTATTAAAATGATAGAACCAGTAGACAAGAGCTGTTAGAAATTGTTGTAGCGTTACCACCGCCCACCCTTTGCATAATAGTCATTCTACCGGTATAAATTATTGTGGAGTAGGAGGCAAGGGGCAAAGGTCAAGATTCAAGTATCTAGGAAGAAGTTTCATATGTATACACTTAGATTATATTAGTATATAATTGATATCTCATATTTTTTTTTTATAAAAAAAAAAAAAAAATTTGTGGTAGTGTCTCCAAATAGGGGAAAAAAAGCCATGAAAAACAATGTTATGACTAAAAAAAAGAGCATGATAAACTTGGGTGGGATTGGCCATGGATGAAGAATGAATCAATAAAGTACAGAAAATGGGTAAGATTTATAAGGCAGGCCCAAAATTAAGGGTTCATGGTTGCAATGCATGCCCTTTGATTGATTTTATGGTCCACAAGGGCCACAACCTGTAAACATGTCACGTGTTGATAGCCAATGAGGATTGAGTTAGGACCCTCACCGCACGTGCAGATGCTAGAAAATGTTTTGGAGAATAAAGACTAAAAACATGCATTTGTCAGCTCTCATTGCACCATTGCTTCCTCTGTGCCTCCTCATAAGTCATACCCATTCACCCTCTGGGTTTCATGTGCTTCTTGAGAGCACCTGACATAGGTGACACACATGAGAATAATGTTTTTGAATTTCTAATCCAACATCAATGGGGAAAAAAAAGAGCAAATAAAGTTTTTCATTTTCTTTTTTCAAGTTTTGCCTTCCTTTTAATTAAAATAAACAATAGGAAAATTCAAATTTTGAGGGGGATTTTTTTTTTCTTAATTTACATAATGTTTCTTTATTTATAACTTGCTTGTATTCAACTTCTATATAAAGTATGGTACTCTGACTGAAGGAGATATAGAAATTATGTGAGATACGTGATATGGTAGAATGTGTTACGTAAAAACGTTCTACTTTTAGTGGATCATTTTTTCTATTGTGCAATGCAAACTTATACATTGTATCATGAGAGCGAAATATTCATGCCTCAGCCAAGCTATATACCGATGATATTTATCCTTTTATTATTATTATTATTATTATATGCATATGATATGTATTTTTTTTTTAAGAGGTAGAGTTTGAACCTGTAGAACCCATATATTATTCTTTTGAGTGATTAAAATAATAATAAGTAAAAACTCATACAATTTGTCGTGGTTTGCTAAATTTACTTTGAATTTTTTTATTATGTTTTTATGTTTTAAACTACGGAACCAACAAGAATAATTTAAAAAAATATGGTTTTATACACATATACACTTAGATTAAATTAGAGTAAATTACTCTAATTTTTTTATCTTGTGTAAAAAGTGAGAGAGGGAGAGAGAGAGCAAAAAACATAGCTTACTTGTATAGGCGGTGGAGAGTCTAGAGACAAGTGGCATAGACATGCCCTCTCTCCAAAATCAATCGTATAACTCTCTCTTTAACATTTACTTAAACAATATTACCTTAATTTTGACTCCAAGATTTAATTTGTTACCTTTCAAAATATAGAGTTTAAAGCGAAAATTTTCCAATACTTTTATATATATGATTTAGAAACTTGAATTCTTCTTAAATTTGTTTTTTATAGTACTTGCCAAGAGTCACACTTCTCTTTACCATTTGTTTTAGTTAATTTTTCTCCACCCACCTCTTACCTTCTAATTTGTCATGTCATGTCATTCATTTTTATGAGATCATTAACTAGTGTAAAAATAAAAAACTTATCTTGTTAGCCAACTTGTCTTTTTTTGAGAATAAACGGCAAGCCAACTTGGCTTTAAAGCATTTCTATCTTATCACGTAGGTTATACGGTCTAGTAAGCAAAGCAATTCGTATGGTTAGACTGAGAACTATCTCACCTAAGTTAGTCTAGCTAACCATAATGGAAGTATATTAAAAGTCAAGAAAAACACAACCATACTTTGGCATTTTAAATCTACGAAGGAGAAATGATATTCTCACACCAATTAACTATTAACTAAATCCAATGCCTTGAAAGAGAGTAAAATAAATGCTTAAAAAACTTATTGGTTTAATGAAGTGGTTATTGTCCCTTTCTTAGTTTTAGGATTTTTTTTTTTTTTTAATACTGTCAGGTTTGGTTTATTGTCCATCTTTTTAGTTTTAGATTTTTTAATATGAGTGTAAATTTGGTCATTGAAATTTCGGTTTGAATCATGGCTCTTATCGGCTTAATTGGGAATTGGCCACTTTTGGATTTTAAAACCTATAAAACAAAAAGGCGAGGGAGGTTGGTGGGATTCAAAGGCCCAATGCAAAAGTACCACAATAACCATCGGGTATCTCTCGAACCCATGGTAAATTGTTAAAGAAAATAAGGCAATGTAAATTATGTAATAAATTTACATGGGACATTAATTTGGTTTTTTATTTTACGTGCCTATTAATGTGGTTAAAGTATTTCAAATGCTTTAAAGATAAAGGTATTTTGCATATACATATTGGACTTTTAAAGATATTTTCAAGTTGTACAAATTTGTTAAAATAAATTAAATGATAAAAAAAAAAAAAAAAACTGCTTAAAACATATAATAGCTAATGAAAATATCATTTTATCTTTAACCTCATTATACTATAATCTCTTTAGATTTAAAAATAATAATAATTAGTGAAGATTGTTAATTTTTATTCATTCATTTTATTTATATTCATATTACATAATTATTAAGTCATTACGGAGTACATGTTCTTATCTTAGGCAAGTTAGGCAACTACCTAAAGCCCCCCAAATTTTATCCAATTAAGTAAAGTTTTTGATTCCCAAAAAAAATTAATAAAAAGAATAATTCTGTAAAATGAATAAATTAAACCCTAAATCATAGCCAAAAAATAAAGAAAAAAAGGTCAAAGGAAAAAAGAAAAAGAAAAAGGAAAAGAGACCTATAAATTAATGAGAAAGGAGTTTATGACCTAGAAGCTACAAACCCTACAATATCTCTCCCTTTCTCTTTTCTCTCTCAACAAAACAGAATAAATCAACAAAACATAACCCCCCCCCCCCTCCACCCCACCCCAAAAAAAAAACTCACACCTCTCTTTTTTTCCAATATCTCTATATTTTTTCCGATTTTCGCCTTAGGCCCTAAAATGAATAGAGCTACCCCTGTCATCATGGTTTAGCCTCTAGTTGAATCTTGATATGACCTTAAAATCTTGAACATTTCTTATTTTCGGTTCTTTTAACGGTTCAGTTTTTAAAACTATGATTTAAATAAATAACTTTCTGAATCATGTGCATATTATGCTATTATAATCATTTAACTTTGATAAAAATATTATTAACATAAGGCTTGATTTGTTACAAATTTAATATCTATGAGATAAACTTTTCAGGTCTAGTTTAAATTAACATTGTTTAAAAAAATATTAAATTAACATTAATGTTAAAGTCCATTAATGATATATATTACTAGCTAAAATAATACCAAACCCTCATGAGTTTACGTCAAAATTATTGAATTTAGAGTTTATCAAGTTTTAGCCAGATGAATTGATGTAAAAAATTTCATGTAAACTTCTTTTTATGCATTTTTGCTGGGCTTTGCACCAGTTATTTTGATAGTTATGATGGGGATCGAAGATTTGAAATACAAGACTCTTGGGGAATATAATTGTTTTGTACCTACTGCTTAAGTAAAGAATATTATTTCAAGATTCAACTTAATTTTAATGATTATTTAATAAATACAATAAAGAATAAAATCGAAAATAGATGCATGTATATAACAGTATATAAATATGGTAGTTTTAACTACTTCAAAGTAATTTTTATGATTGCACCCAAAAAAATATAAAAATAGTTGTTTCCTAACTATTTTTATGTAAGTGACGTTTATGTATGCTTGTGATTAGCTTTTATCAAAAGGGAAGTTGCTCTGTCATTATAAGGGAGGTTCATGTATTTATTCAAATAAAAAAAGAAAATAGGGACGTTTATGTATGCTTGTGATCACAGAAAAAATTATGGGCACTATTACCCTATACTTTTATTGCGTGTTCAAATGTCGCAGTTGCAGACGTGTTCGATTTGTATCGAATGGTGTCTTGGCAAAACATGGTGCCTGTTTTAGACACTTCACTCTTGACTCTTGACACACCCGGCAACATGGCTTAATATTTGGTCGGTTTGTCACTTCCTCACACTGCCCCCTTTCTCTACTGCTACTACTGCTGCTTGAACATCACAAACAACATTTGCTCAATCATTAGAACTCGGCCAGTTTCCGTTAACTCAATTGGTAAAATATATTGTTGTCGAATATGAGATTTGGGGTTTGATGATCATTGCTTATACCAAAAATCAATTAATGCCTTGAACCTAAAGATAAAGATAAAAAACAATTATCATAGAACAGACATTATAAATTAAAATATTATTGTATCTAAAAGAAAAATAGAACCCGAATGTACTTTGGGCCTTTATCATGTTTTTTTTTTTTTTTTTTAAAGCGACTTTATCACTATTTTAATTATTTATTGTCATCTTCTTCTTCTGTTTACTTTATGATCAAGTTATCTGTTATTTATATATGTTTATAGTCTTGCAAACTTTAAACTTATTTTGGCTCTTAAAATTATTTGTAGATTACTCATAGGCTTCATTACGAGTGTTAATTGTCTTCTACTATAGGACCTCCTTCAACGGTAACTCCAAGTTTATTAGTATAACTACTAGTCATTAATCCATGTGATGCCTATAAATGAGAAAACTCAATAAAAAATAAGTATTAATAATAAACAGTAAAATTAGAGAATTGTTTTTGAAAGGAACACCCCTAATTCAATTAGAAATTCTTTTAAAAAGAGCAAACTCAATTTAATTAGAATTTTGTTAGCATTAAATTATTTTATGAAAATGAGTTTGTAGGCAAGTGAAACTGACAGACCGACCCAACTTCGTTAAGGACGTGGCTGTGTAAAAGTCCAATACAATTAATTTGAAGTGGTAGGTTATCAAGGCCAGCCTTTCAAGCCTAACTAGTTATGTTAGATGATTTAGAGAAAAATATGCAATCAAGGAATAAGCTTCATGAGGGAAAAATAGTGGAAAAAGACAAAGATATTGGTATAAATTCTTCCTCAGGTTGGTCCAAGGGGCCTTAACTCATATGATATCACCTTCATGGTTACAAAGTTCTTGATTACACTTTATATTTCTTCCTCTCATTCTTCTCCCCCCTCCTGCCCCCTTTTTGGATGAGTCAGTTGTCCTTATATAGCTACTTGGAGTGCATCTTAGCCCTCCACTTGGATAGCCACTAATCTTCACTTGGATGCTTGTCCTATCAGGGCCTTGCTAGAGGTGGTAAAATGTGCTGCAAGTTGCGAGGGCACTGTTCAAGGGTCATTCTGCCATTAATACAGCCAGTTGAGTTGGTGCAGTGCATTGAATGCAGATGTGATGGATATTTTATCTAGAAACTTCCCCCTTTCTTTACTTGTATGTCTCTCCTTCCCTTCTTGGCTCCCGGCATTGTGGACTTGATGGTCTTTCTCTAGTCCCCCAAAGAGTACTTGTTGCTCAGGTCCTCGGGTGTACCACTCTCCTCAATTTTTCAAAAAATTTTATCCAGATTGATTCAGACTTGTCTTGGCATATAGTTTGGACGTATTATCCCTTAGGCCGGTTCTTTTTTATGGTTCTCCCTCTTCAATTTCTCATCCCCACAAAGTTCTAATTATTTTAAACTATATAATTTAATAACTCTAAAAACTAAATTAAATTATATGTGTATATATATATATATATATTAAAAGAATAACATAAAAAGTGTTCAAATTTATGTGTCAACATTAAAAAAAGTCAACAAAAGTTTAAAGAATTTATTTTATATTATTAATGAATATTAATACGGGTATAGATAGAGAATATACTTAAAATACACAATATATATATATATATATTCTATATTATGTACACTTTACATATATAATAATATAATCAATAGCACATTTACTATACATGTGCCTTTCAAAGTGGAGCTGCTTGGAGATTGCTCCTCAATGTCATTATTATTAAAATAAAATAAAATAAAAGTGCCATGCTAGCAAAAATAGTGTTCTGTTTTATAATTATTTTTTTGTTGGAAACTGCAAAAAATACTAGTTTTTATTTATTTATAATTTTGCAATTATAATAATGAACGAGGATTGATTTGAACTCGAAACATTTCTATTGAAAATACTAAAAATTGTGAATTGAGTTACAAAACACTTAGCAAAAATAGAGCCTTTTGTCACTAGTGCATTGTCAAAAAAAAATTTCCCTTTAATTATTTACTATTAATTGATGTGATACCCTAAATTGTGCGGATTTTTTGAGAGAGAGAGAGAGAGAAACTTTTTGATTGTTTAAGTGTGTGTTGTGCAATCGAGTGTTGAGTCTCATATTGGGTGTTTGTAAGATGTTGGATTTATAAGTGATTATGAAGAGTCTTAGTTACAACTTAACTGGTCATTTTAAGTTATAAGCGAATATGTTGCTAACACATTTCTTAAGTTGTTACAAAATTGTGTAGATGTTACCAGCAGAAAATTGAACTTTCACATCCTTAATCCATCTCAAGGTATCTTGTTTATAGCTTTAGGGGACTGAAGTACTTATAGTTGCCACAAACTCCTCATCAAATAATTTAGTTCATTTATCTTCCCTCCATGTATGAGTTATAGGGTTAATAAGGCTATTCACCATCATAGTCTCTCTAACAATAGATCCATCTCTTGGTTTTTGTTTGAAATCTTCTAGTCAAGGCACCCAAGGGCCATCCCATATATTAACTTGATCCTACTCCTCTATATAACTTGAAAAAAATTTCACCATTTTACACTCTTATTATTAGTTAATACCCCCAAAATACTTTTGGTGGCAAATATGATACATAGTACAAATATGATACTTTTTTGTATTTTTTTAATGATTATTGTTTCTAGCAACATCACTATCTATTGTTTTATTTTATATTTTCATTTACGTTTTTTACAATATGTCAAAAAAAAAAAATATATATATATATATGAGACAGAGACAGTACACAGTTATGTTAGTTAATACTTACTTAAAACAATCCGTGCGTATTTGCCCGAAAAACGTAAGACCGTATAAATCTACGGTCTACCTTCCTACCTAACCGAAAGACAGTACCAGTTAAGTTTAAAATCCCCACCTCTTATTCCTCCATTTCTACCTTAGTTTCAACTTTCAACTTTCAACTTTCAACCTTTTTCAAATCCTTAAATTTTACTAACCTTTTTCTTTTTCCTTAAAAATTAAGAAAAACAAAAAAAACAAAAAACACAAACTATAATAAAAATATTCCAAATTTTTTTGAATCCGACAGATCCTTCGCTAGGGTTCGGATCCT